>NC_084664.1:121055465-121352965 GCF_028389875.1 Rhea pennata | reverse complement strand
TTTATGTACATCCCCTACTGAGAAATAGATACAGCATTAAAGTAAATGACAAAACTTTCACTGACTTGAATAGATTCAGGGTTTTATCATCTATTGCATTCAGTGCTGGCTCTGAAATGTGGATTTCCAAAGTTCTACAGCCACTAATAGAGGTGTTGTGATTTTTGCCATGATTTTATAACTGTATCTTGTGTTCCTTCCTTTTTTTTGCCACCAAGACTGCAGCAGAATAATTGGAGATTACATCATCTGTAAGATACTTATATCATGTTAAGAGGCCTCATATTAATTATAGATGTGCATATTTTGCCAATTTTTTTTGGCACACGCTTGAGCAGCTTCAAAAGAAAGGCTTCACATGACTATACATGTAACAATGAACTTCAGGGCAGCAGGCTTTTTTTTTTTTTTTTTTTTTTTTTTTCATACATATAGCAAGATTAAGATAGCAATAAACTCCAGCCAAAAATTATAGAGAAAAGTATAATTCTTTTACACAAGCAGACAATAAGTGGTGACTGGATCCTGTAACAGTTAATATTTAACTAAGGTTAGCACTGATGCATTAATATAGCAATACAGTTGGCCCACTATTTAAAAACAATTAAAAAAAATTCAAATGTGGAAAGTTAACAGACTGTGGATTGGATATTACTGAAAAAGGGATGAAAAAAAGACGAAGAATCTCATGTCCCATCTCATATTTAAGCTTAAACAACCTTGAAACAAACCAACTAGCATAGAATAAACTCCTAAAAATCATACAAAGCTATTCTTGAGTAGAGCTCGTGTGTTTTTCTTCATCTATGTCCCATTCTAGCTGTGCCCAATGGGAAGTTGAATTCCCAAAAGAACTGTCTTCTCACAGTTTGTTTGGTCAGGAATGAAATAAAATGTGTGTCTTTTTTCCAAGTCAATAATATTAAACCATGTTTCATTTCATCAGGTTCTACCATGAGTATTAGTAGGAAAATATCATGTTTTATTGGCACAGAAGGCTATTGTTAATCATGATTCTTTAGAAAGCTCAGTAAATGACGGTGTGATGTCAAGCAATGGTAAGTAAAATTGAAGTGGTCTTTTTTTATTTCCTACTGGCATAGCACTATAAAACAAGGTATGACATAATTAAAGAAAACATTTAAACAAATAATAGGATCCATTAAAAAAAAAGGGGGGTCTGAACCAATGCATGGCCAGAAGATTTAATTCTTCAAACACCCTATGGTCATAAAAGGTCTTAGTGTGTTGTTTCAAAAACAGGCAGAGATGAAATGAGTGGGAATTTACAAGAAAACCAGTTCAATACTGTAGGAACCATTAAAGGAAAAATTAGATTGCCTGCTGGCTGGCAGTCTGATAGGGAAAGTCCCTCAATAGTGGACGATTTGTAAGCACACATTCTTATTTCAAACAGTAGGTTGCCTGCTCCCTGCTGTTTGAAGTGAGTTTAATATTCATAGATGCATCTACAAGCTATTTATTTGGACCAAAGTGATAGGTTTTGTTGTTTTGTGCTCCTGCATCACGTGGTCGGATGCTTTGTGCTATGAACCCTTCTTTCACAACTCACGTATTTTCCAGACTCAACCATCAGCAGGCCAGGTTGGTGTTTTGAATGAGCAGCCTCTGCCCAGAGAAAATCAGAGAACTTACAGGGGCTGAGATCAGAGCCTTTGGGGACTTTTTTTCCCAAACCTTACAGATTCTGTGTTGAAACCAATGTTTGCAGAAACTCTGTGGCTGACTTAGTTTTCTTACAAAGCCAATGGTATGTTTAGAGGTCTCAAGTCACAATTATTAGAGTAAGGGTCTTAAAACTAATGGCCCAGTCCTAAACTAGTGTGGATAAATATATTATTCCTTCACAAATTCCCCATTTGTTTTGATGGAGAAAAGTTGTTCTTCTTTTCCTGCCCAAAACCTTGAAGTGTAGTATTCCTATAGAGTATTAAACAGCTGCACACAATCTTTCTTTCTCCCACTCTCCCCACAAATATAATACTCATTTTAGTTAGTTGTTTATACCAGTTTTGACCCCTCAATGGTGAAAACTGCTGTGTGTACTTAAGATGAGTTATCTACTTCATCTTCTGCTTTTCCACAGAATGTAGTCTTCTCTGAAAATTCATTCATAGCTATTAATTTTTATAATTGCTATGTTATTTGTTACACATATTAATAAAATATTCATCCACGATGGCTGCTTTGACTGATCTTGTTAATATTGCATAAAAATTACCTGACCAAATTGCTTATTATTTGTGTAAGGTAACTCTTCATTCAAAGACATGAGACAGCAATCGTTCTAGAGCAGATTTCGTTCCCTTACATGAAAAAGTTGTGATGATATGCCCTCTTACTTATTTTTTAAAAATGTTGACATTGAACAAATTATTTAAATAATTATACAATATGAAGGAGCTGATTCAATTCTGAGGCACTAGAGCTGACTCTTTTAAAATACCGTTTTCAATTCAAAGTAGATTCAATTCTGAAATTGAATTGAAATTCAATTCAATTCAAATTCAATCCTTAGTTTGAAGACATACAACAAAGTTGAACAATAAATAACTGATTACTGAAGAAAGTCTGGTAGAAACTTATTTTGAACTATTCCCCATTCTGTGATGGATTGTTAGCTTTCCTTTAACATGTAGAGAATATTTTTATTTTTAAAAAAAAATCTTTAACATAGTTTATTTGTCTCTTCTCTGATGTTTGAACCTTATGCAGTGTTTTAAGTAACATTTCATTTTTTATTTTTCTTTCTGGGGACTTTTGAAACCTTTTTTTTCCTTCCTTCTTTTTCTATTTCTCTCTTCTTCCTCTCTGTTTTGCGCAAATACACGCAAACCCCTTTGTCCCTTTAGTTTCAGCTGATCTATACAAACGCACGTCCTTCTGCTGCAAAGGACCCCATTCTCTCAGATACACCTATTCCTCATGGTGCTCTAGCTGGTCTGACAGGAAGGGTTGGACATTTGCACCTCTAAGTTTCAGCCACAGGAATCAAAAAAGCAATTGCACTTGGGAAACTCACCACTCCCTGCGACCGCTGGTCCTGTGAAAGTGGTGGAGAAAACAGACCAGCTGGAATTCATAGACTGGGAATCCCTAGACTGGAATTCATAGACTATTGTGACCAGAGAGGTTTGCTTTCTATATTACACAGACTATAAAACTTCTTTCACTCGTTCCCACAATGAAAGAAGAAATACTTCCCTATAACCTAAGCAAACCCTATTGAGTTTAGTAACACATGCATTCTTTTCTTTAAGTGCATATAGTCTGCATCCCTCACTGCTTCAGGTCTCTTACTGACCATTCATGGTAGAGTAATGTGATTCTGATCTGTCACACAAGCAACCTGCATATACAAATACTTGTAGCATTCATTATTGATAAGACTTGAGGAAGCATTAGATAATGTGTTACTTAATGTATTTATTGGAGGTGATTTCAGATGGATGATGACTTCAGATGGATGAATGATTGCATAGGACTCAGAAAAATCAACACAAATTTTTCTGTTTGCTTTTGTGTGTGCACAAAAGTCACAATGAGTCAGCTGCAACATAAACTGTTGATACAGCAGCTCCTCAGCACAGCTTGTCAGTCATCCAGAAGGTATAATCTTTGGAGACATTCAAGAGAACTGAAAATAGTTCCTCAGTGGAATCTGAGCAGCTTAGCTATATTCTAATGAATTTTAAATACAACTTCAGACTAAAAACGTAATGATCAACTTTTCTCCACTTATATATTAAAATAATTAAAAAAAGATACTTTGCCCTCTAATCTCTCCCCTACCTCTTCCAAACCAATAAAATAGTGTGGAAATGCTAAGAAGCCTGAATTTCAGCCTTGAAAGGCCAGTCCTTCTAATGAAATCAATTAAAGCAAGGTCAGGCCCCAAACGAAGGCAAGGGTAATAATATTCACCAAATAGGCACTATTTTCCTAATTGTCATAATTTAATTGTCATAGCTGGGACAATTAAAGATGATTTATTCCGCATCATAGATTCAGTCATGAATCACACTAAATGGAAAAAGGTCTTACAGAATTAAATAAACATTAAGAGCCTTGCGGTATTTAGTGATGCATCACAAAATACCTAGAAGTTGAGTTAAGGTGATTCACTGCTTTGGATGCAATGACACAGAAAGAGCTTCCTCAGTGATTGTACTCAGGAGAAAAGGGCTTGCTGCATAACATTCTGGGCAATAAAAAAGAAATCTCCTTTTCAAGAGTCCATGTTAAAATTGCACAGGAGGAAACAACTATTAAACCGGGCAGAGCAGTGCATTAATATATAGATACATTGCTCCTGGTACCCAAAACAAGCCACCTCTATGCTTTGTACTACTTTATAGACTTTAAAATCACAAAGCAGAGCAGGACGACCGACGATATCTGTTCATACGGCATCTTCCAAGCATCAGTAGCACCCCTGCTACAGATTGTTCAGTTAAGGAAGAAGCGCTGGTGCACAGGAACTGCTGGGGAGAATGAAGCAGCCCAGGCTCCAGGCTATGAGAACAGGGGGGGTGGGGTGAGGCCCACCTGGTGGTTTGTCAGATAGGATCTTCGTTACATGCCATGCCTATGCCAGATGTGTCATGCCTCTGATCCTCAGACAGAAAACCAATAGCTAAATTCCAGATTCCAGCTCTTTGCTGGTCCTGACCTATTTAGCCTTTTCAGGCTTTCTGTAGGATGTTTTATGCTACAAGCTCAAACATTATATATTTTTTCTGGAATGGCTCCCATTTCACTTATCATTTTTATTGTTATTGTCCCTGTTACTAAGTAACATAAAGTTGCCACACACACCCTTCCCTTTAAATGGAATGCTTCATATTTTAATGCACGCAGTCAATTCATTTGGGTACAGATCAGGGAAGCAACGTGTTTTATTAGCTGAAATATTGAGGAACTTGAACTTCAACAAGATGTAGCTTCATTCAGTGTGCAATGCTTACAGATAGCAAGTGTTCCATCCAGATTTCCATGCTGAACAAGAAGATTACTGAAGAAATAATGTGTATTTCAGAGATTTAAACTAGCCTACTTCCTTAGAGGATGAGAACTTTCTGAAGTGATGTGGCCAGATGAAGTCTCAGCTGGTAGAAAGACATGCAGCTTCTTTACATTTACATCAGTGAAATATCCTTCCCTTTAACTGAGTCAGACTTAAAGCCCCAAATTTATAATGCTTACTTTAGGTTAGCATAGCTCAGCTTTGAGTCATTGGTCAATTCGTTATCATTACACATTTATTGTTGAAGTGCTATCAGTTTGCTCTGCACTGTACAAGAACTACTCCCACAAGGAATCATATAATTCCCACAGAGGTATCTTCAGAGGCATGCATAAACTTGGAGAAGCTTTTGCATACTTGTCCTTTTATATCTTTCCTCAAGTGACACAGAAGTAACGACGGGAATATCTAATATGCTGAGATGTGTGCTGTCAGATCCTCACAGCATCACCCCCTTCCTCAGGCCTGTCTTTGTGGGGCCAGGGTAATTAGTTCTTCACATGACTGGTAATTAAAGCCAGATCTCATAGACCTAAACACTTTACGAAGAAGAGATTAATGATAGGCTCTCTGGTTTTGTGTCTCACAAGGGTGGGGAAATCGTAAAGAGGAGGAGGAATGTGGAGGAAAGACGCGTTCTACACAGTAAAGGGAGAAAACAGCAAGCAAGCAGGAGGCTTCTGGGGAATGAAAATAAATGAGTTCAATGGCTTACCAAATCATCCTTTTCTCCCTTTTTAGGTGAAATTTGCCTAAAGTGTGTTTCTCCTGCCTTCATCCTGAGTACACCAGGAAGGACTGTGATCCTTTGTTTCCCAGTGTGAAGTGCAAATAGAAAAGTGCGGAGGCGGCAGCCACCTGGAATGACCATACATAGCTCAGCTTTGACTGATGAGCTGCGAGTGAGCCTGTGTCCCAGATACGTTCAGAGCAAGGGCCACTGACCAAAATATTCTGCCTATTTATTGTTTTATTTTAGAATCTCAAAGAAAGATTGTAAGAATCTGTCTTTCAAGGAACTGCCTGCTTCTTGACTTTTTTTTTTTTAATAAATATATGGGACTTCTAATAAAATGCATTCCCCACCCCAGAAGACTTAGTGGCAAACAGAGGAAAGTTTTGAATCAAAGTATCTGAGACAAAATGGGAAAAATCTGATTTCATTTTCCAAGTGCACATCAATATCAGCTCTCTTAATCCCAGCAGAGTTATTTCTAGTTTATAGTTGTGTAACTGACCTTGGAATCTAACCCAAAGTGTATTTATATATATCCCCCACCCAAGAACTGATCATAAATGCTTGAGTGCAGGATTACTGTTCCCTTTCAGCTGCTGCTGTTATTATTTATAATTTGTAGTATGTTAATACCAAAGGGCCACCAATCTAATTAGGGTCCCATTTTCCTTTGGAAGAAACAGAAGGCTATTGTCCAATATAGAGTTCACACTAAACTGGGAAGACAGATGAAGTGTATTTTGGAGGAAGGAAATAGAGGGCAGGAAAAGAAGTAGTACAAAGGGGAGGAAAAAGAAAAAAAACTTTTTGAGCAAAGTGATCTCGGTAATGTACAGCAAAGCATGGTGTCAGTTCCACACCTTGATTAGGATGCCTATTCCAAATAGGTTTACAGTCTAAAAAGAAAAACCCTCAAGGAAGTGTTTCAAACAATCAAAGTGGACAGGAAAAAAGAAAGTTGCATAACACTATTGAGTTTGTGCACCTACTCAAAACAACAAACTGAATAGGTAGACAGTTCTAGCTCATGGAGGAATTGCATAGTCTTTAAGAAAAAAAAAAAAGCATTTGAACTTCATCTCCCATTTAAATAACTTTAGGTAGGCAGTCCTGGGATTTTATTGTTTACTTCTGCTCTAAGCCATACCTATTCTGCACAGACTATTTTAAGAATAGCTCACCAAGCTCACCAATGACAAAGCTCATTTTAAAATATTGTAGAAGTTGTCTCATCAGGTTCTCCAGTTACATAGGAACTTCTTCCACCCATACAAAAACAAATTGCAAGGAAAATTACAGAACTGGATCTCAGCCACAGGAATCTGTTCTATGCTTCTTCTTCTCTCTAATGCGACCAAGTTTTGTACTGGAATATTACCATCTGAGGAGATGTATGTTACCACTGAGATTCTCTAAAACTCTGGTATTCGTTGAAGCTTTAAGAGTCTGGCCCGCAAATATTTAACTTAGGTTTATTGGCTCATTGATTTCTAAGGAGACTTAGTTGGATTAGGTGCTGCATAGTGGACCATCTATATTAAGTTTTCAGCCATATTTTTCTCCTGGTTTCTCACTTTTCTACTGAGGATGTCAGGAAAAAATAAATAAAATGAAAGTAAAAGCAACAAGCCAGAAAGCTTATCTTCTTCGAATCTCTCTCCAGAAGTCCCTTTCAGAGCATTTTATGACAGTATCGGAGCTTTCTCTTGCCATTTATTTGTCTCATATTCTTCAAAGCATGGTGTAAGTTTTAGGCACCACTTGCATGCCTCAAACATCCTTGGATTGATAGAAAAGACAGGACTTTCTCATGCATATGCATACCCAGAAAAACATGGGAGAAAAGTCATGCTTGAGAGATTTTCTGCTTATGGAAGAAGACCTGGTATACTCACCCAAAATTTAAAGGTGTGTCAGATTGGGAAGCTGGTGCCTTCTGTTCCACTTAAAACAAAGCATATGCAAATCAAACCCTGGCTGAATTCTGAAGCAAGTTTTGGATACAAGACCATCTGAAAAGCAGGTCCAGGTGAACATACAAGAGGTGTGAGAGATTATTAAAAACTGTTTGAGATTCTGGACCCAAATGCTTCAAGGATTAACAAAGTAAAGATAAGCCTAGATTTTCTCTCACCATTTTTTGTTTGTTTGTTTTGTTTCCACATTCCTAGTTTTCCATACTGTTGGCTGTTATGATGGACTGTACAGTTTCCAAAAGGAAATGATTGACGGATTGGAATTATTGAGAAACACACAATATGCAGAATTCTAAATGCCTTCAGAGAATTGGTTGATAAAAATCTAATTAGCATTTTAAAGGGCTGTGGATTCAGTCTGTTTTTCATTCCCTGGGGTGACTGTACTTTCTCTGAAGGAATTTGACATATATGTTTGGGACAGGAAAGGCCATTAGAACAGCTTTTATGCTCAAGAAACAGCGTGGGAAAAGTTCAAAGGCTCATTTGGCCTGTGTATCACATGAGAAAGAACTGAGAACACAAAGATGAATACATCAACTAACAAGAAAAATTCTATAGATACAAGGTTTCAGTGTCAGAAAACTAAGGTAAGAATAAATCCTTTTTCTGCATTCTGTGCTTGAGCCTACCTGATTGTTCAGATACAATTAAGTAACAATATTACAAATATGATCGCTGTCTTCACCAAACAAAAAACTAAACACAATAAGGCAAGCAAGAATCTATTTAAAAATATTTAACATAAGAATTATACTTCTGATAGGCTTGCCATTCTCTCCTCACTAACTTTTGGTTTACTGTGTTTTTTCCCCTTCACTTTCCAGTAATGCTCCAAAATTCAGAGCATTTTGATTCTCAGTGTTACTGGGGCTTGAAGACTTCTCTTGAGGAAAGGCTTGTGACCAGTAGTGATGGGAAGGAAAACAAATGTTATACTCAGTCCCAATCGATCTCACCACAGATTAAGCAAAATTGTGCCTTTTTTTTCCCTAAAAAATACAATTCAGATTCTCTCAATGGTCAAAATTAAGAGAAAACTTAGCAAAAAAGGAAGAGGAATAAATGATTACAAGGATCAAATCTTGGACTCCTTTTTCAAGTCTCTCACAGCTAGTCAAGATATTTATGTGACTAAAGACCATGTTCAAAACTGACTAAGATGTTAGAATTCAGCTCTGAACTTTTTTGGAAGTGTGTGAGTGCTATGCAAGATAGGATCTACATTTTTCCAAGTTAAATAAATGCAAAGAACAGATAGAAGTTATGTTCTAAAAGTCTAAGCTTTCTTCATGCTTTGTAAACATTAGGAGGATAAAGTGGGTTTGGGAGCTTTTAATCACCTTTGTTTTAAGCTCGTCTTTTCAAGGGGCTTCCAGAGCAAAGCAAGCTACAGCCTGACTGATCATTTTGAAAGGGATTCCATCAGCCACACATGCACTCAAAGCAATCTTTTATATTTCTTGTGATAAAATTAATCCAAGTTAGGTTCAAGAAGTGAATATATAAAAAAAAGAAAGGGAAAACTAGAAGAAACTTTTATTTCCTACTCTCAGGCCTCTGATGAAAGGTGTTTCTCACCTTTACTCTATGAGAATTCCTCTCTCATGAGTAAAATCCCCACCTTTAAGTGAAATCAACATCAGCTTCATGTAAAAATTCATATTTGTTGTTTACTGCTACACTGTGTCTTTAAAACAGCAATAACAAGGATGAAATTGGCAGTACTCTAAGCACTGTGGACAAGCTTTGCTAAGCTGCAGTGCCCAGGCTACTGATAAAACAAATTAGCATCAGAGTAAGAATAGGACAAGATAGTGCTACGACAGAAATAATATAAGGAATAATAAGAACCCAGGTGTACATAATTAAGATTGTAATTCAAGCAAAGGGTTCTGGTGACATCATTTATCAATGTCACTACACACTCTCAATGGAATTACAGCTCTGTATGTAGAATTCAGATATACGTGATTTGTTAGAATACGTGAAGAATGTTTCTATTAAAAGTAGACAGACAATATGTTAAACTCAAGTTGTGGTGGTGACAGGATGAGATACAAAGAGAACTTTTTTTTTTCCTCTTCTAGCAAAAGAAGAAAGATCAACCATTCAGAACATTTCTTAAGAAACTTGGATGTTTACTTAAAATACTGGGTGGAGAATCTTTTTTTAAGTTTTCATCCTCCAAAAGGAGCAAAACTGAAATTTCAGTTCTGGTGTGAGTCAGTGCATAAACAAAATTAGTAATAAAATTAGTGTCTGCTGCAAAAGTGAAGAAAGGAACATCTAAAATTACCGAATTTTCCATTTCGTTGTATAGTACAATATCACAATGAAAGAAAATTGAGAAAACTGTATAGAATGCTTTCAATTAAATGTACAGTAATGTTAGTATTATATTATTAATTTCAAATAAACTCATTTTTAGGAGGAAAAAAGAGCTTTCAGGAGGGAAAAAATGCTTTTAATTGCATGTATTGACAGAGGGTGGTCATTAAACAGAGAAACTGACTTCACAAAGAATATTATTGTAAGTAGAATATTTTTACTACTTATGAAGATAAATATGAAAATGAATTCCCCACAAACTGTGTAAACTTTAAGGATCTTAACTGAACCTAGCAGACGATGCATGTAAAACTAAATCCTTAATGATAATCACATTTCTAAAAATCAGTTTCAGTACCAAACCACATGTCACTTAATCACCTAGTGGACTTCTCAGTCTCAATAGATGAGCATTCTCCTTCTGCAGTAGGAGGGGAATAATATAAAGTGATATTCAGTAAAGTGTGATGTTAATTAGAAATAAAATGGAGAATGATGGCGACTTGACTATTGAAAGAATAGATAAAAGAGAAAAAAATCTTTTCAATGCAGTGAGAAAAGGGGTTTCCTATGACTTGATATCCTTACCCCCTAAATCTAGCCTAAATAAAATACCTATAGCTACAGCTACAAAAATCCTCAAAAATATTGACTAAGCTAGGTATAGAATCATAGAATCGGTAAGGTTGGAAGAGACCTCTGGAGATCATCTAGTCCAACCCCCCTGCTCAAGAAGGGTCACCTACAGCATGGTAGACAGGGTTGCATCCCTATCTTTGAATATCTCCAGAGAAGGAGACTCCACAACCTCTGTGGGCAACCTGCTCCAGTGCTCTGTCACTCTCACAGGGAAGAAATTCCCCCTCACGGTCAGGCAGTGCAGGTGCTCCCCTAGGTGCAGGGCTCTTCACTTGCCCTTGTTCAACCTCAGGAGGTTCCTCTCCACCCAGCTCTCCAGCCTGTCCAGGTCTCTCTGAATGGCAGCACAGCCCTCAGCTGTGTCAGCCACTCCTCCCAGCTTGGTATCATCAGCAAACTTGCTGAGGAGGCACTCCGTTCCTTCGTCCAGGTCACTGATGAAAGTGTTGAACAGGATGGGACCCAGTACTGAGCCCTGGGGGACGCCACTAGCCACAGACCTCCAACTAGACTCCACACCACTGATGACGACCCTCTGAGCTCTGCCTTTCAGCCACTTCTCAATCCACCTCACTGTCCACTCGTCTAACCCACACTTCCTGAGCTTATCTAGGAGGATGTTATGGGAGACAGTGTCAACAGCCTTGCTGAAGTCAAGGTACACAACGTCCACTGCTCTGCCCTCATCTACCCAGCCGGTCATTCCATCAGAGAAGGCTATCAGGTTGGTTAAGCAGTCTAAATGAATATCACCTTTGTTTTAAGCTTGTGGGGGGGGGGGTTTGTTTGTTTGTTTTCATTCTCTGTTATTGCTGTCAGTTAAGAACTTCAGTGAAACTTGGAATGTGATACTAGGGAAAATTCCAGAGCTTGTGGAATTAGAGCACTTCTAGCCCCAGTATAAAATTCTTGAAAATTTAGCTTAGTTCAACCCCACAGAACAGGTCAAACAGTAGCAGTTTTGACCTTAAGTAACTTAATTTGGAAAGGAAATTTGGTCAAACTAGCTGAATGTAAGAGTTTTCATCAACAATTAATCCATAGGATCAATATGAACTTTTTATAGCAGACTATTTTTGAAGGAGGACAAATAAAGATTAGAATACTTTTGAAACTTGAAAAAGTAAATTGCTATAACATAAGGGGAATGAAGATGTAAAAAGCAGGAATCTTGATTTCATATCAGCATTTAGCTATACAATACCAACTGAAATACAGGGAAAAAGGACTTTAAAATGATATTTTTGTATCTCTCCATAAACCATAGCTGAGCTTATAAACACTTGTTTACACTACCTCTTCATGACACGGAACAAAAAACACTGTGTTTCCATTTGACAGATGCAAACACATGGTAGTCTTTTATGACTTCTATAAAGTCAAATCACATATTAATAAACCTCCTTATATGAAAGCCTTAATTACCTCATAAACAAAAAAAGAAAAAAAATAAATATAGCTTTTCTTTAAGCTCTTGTACACAAATATCTTACTCTTGCAGCATAGGAGCTCCTGGAATAGGAACTCTTTTGGGGTTATATTAACAGGATCCTTTTGATAGCCATGTCACTAACATCAGATATTCATGCACGTCCATATGTTACCTTGCCTAAGGAGCAGAACTCTACTACTTAAAAAAACCTACTTACTCTAGATTGTTTTTAAAGCTCCCAAACATTGTCTCCATTCCGCTTGTCTCTCCCTTAACCACATGCCAAACTGAGATCCAGCTTCTTAGCATCAGTGAAATCTGATGTTTTTTTCAGCTGTCATAAGGCAGATTCCCAGGTGCTTGCTACTGACCTGGGTACAGTGTGTATGTTGTGAAAGAGAATGACTAACACCTTTCACCTGGGGCAAGCTCTGTAAGCACTGGGGGCCTTTTTATCAAGTTCAGCAGATAACACAATCATTCTAGCAGTCCTGCCTGTAAGGGATTTGAGTACATTTTAGTCCATTTTAGAATACTTTTGAAATTCTGGTCAAAATTTGCAGATTACACTAAATCTCAAAAATAGTTGTATAAGCTTTATATAAGAGTAACAAGCTTTCTATTATAGTGATTTAATTCAGGCTCTTAGAATGTTTCTGATAAGGCAAATCTATAGCTAGTCTCTTCTATTAGGCTTTTCCAACCTTCACTTGTGGTTGTTGAAAGGGGAATGGTATCCCTGAAAAACAGCAACCCAACTCCTTACATAAGCTATCTTCTTAAGTACTTTCTCTTTTCCTTTCCTTGGCTTTTTTCCTGAAGAGAAGGAAATGGCATCAACTTCATATTTTCTTTTTATTCAGTGCAGGAAAGAGAAGGTATTTGTAAAATATTTGTCTCTTAGTCCTGAATTTTCTATTCTTTCTCATTCTCCTTTGTCTCACTCACTTTTCTACTTTGTAATTCCCTTCTCTTCTTTTTACAAGATGTTCATTTCTATGTCCAAATATTTGATATTTATTATTTCTGGAATATCGCTTTCCTTGAAGCTGATTATATCTTCATAAAATCTTTCAGAGCATGTCCCTCATCTAACTACCATAGATGTGTGTGATGATGGAGAAAGACCATGATCCTATTTCTCCAAACCTCTCCATTCTGATTTGGAAATTGGCTCCGATTTATTGATCTTTTCAACAACTGTGGTATGATAAATATTTCCAGATCTGAGCTCTGCTTTCAACGGCAGACCGATAGAGATGTAGGGCTTAATAGTGAAGAACAACATTTTTTGTTTTACAAAACAAGACTCTCAGCTTTGGTGGTGTTATTCATGAAAAACACCTTGTGCATATGCATTATGAGATAGTGCTTAATTGAATGATTGCATAAGATGTTGTTCCACAGAATAAAATATTAAATATTCATTAAGCCAGAGAGAGAGTTAGAATGCCTGGTAGTTAAGTCATTCACCAGGGAAATCCAGTTCCTACTTCCTCACTCCAAGTAAATATTTAAGTAGTTTATACATCATGATTTTAAAAGCAACTAAAAATTTTGCCCCAAAACATACTATGTTTATATTACTCGTAGAGCATCCCAACAGACAGGAATCTACTCTGAGTGAGGTATGGGAAAACATAGTTAAACACTTATACCACTAGGCTGCCGGGTTTAATGGAACTAAAACCTCCCTGTATGTTTTATTTTCAGAAAATGTTTGACTTAGCCTAGGTGCCACATTTAGGAAAGAGTTTCCTGATGGGACTCCAGAACAGAAGGAATCACTTTATTGCAGTCTAGATTCACATTGAGTTAAGCTTCTGTGAGGATGTGGCACGGGCAACCTGCATGTGTCCTTGGCTAATATGGAGAGCTCTCCACTTAGCTACTCTGCTACTCTAAATCAACTGGTAAGCGCTCAGCTCGCCTGGGGTCTCATATTGGAAATCTGAGAGTGGTAGCAAGGTACCAAAAATTTTGTAATAGTCTGTACTTCAACACATAAATCCTATTTCAGATTTAGCCTTTGCTGACCTGTGAGATGGAAAGATCTTCAGGAAAGATGTTTTGGTGAAGTACTGCTCTTGGATTAGTTTAACTGACCTAACGGTAAGTGCACGTGTCAGAAATACAAGATGACTTTTTGAAGTAATAGTGGACTAGAAGTTTAGAATGCATAAAATTGAGAGTAAAAGGGTACATTTATTGTAAAATTAATTAAAAAATCATTTCCAACTCAGAGCGCAGCTGAATCTATCAAAAGCTATTACCAGTTTCTGGTAAATAATGATAATAATAATAAAAAAAGCTTTCTAATTTTTGCAGGGTATCTCAGACAGGGCATATTTATTCTTGTATTTATTCAGAGGGGAAAAAATGGTATTGGGGAAATAACTCACTCTGGGGAGACAGAACCAATCAGAAGAAATAAATATCCCAGAACAATAACAGAAGCAAATGTGGCACCAAATATCACTGATAGACAAGGAATACATTAATTCAGTATTGCAAATTACTTTTGCTTAAGGCAGATGTACTTGGTATACCCTCTTAATTATTGCTCTTCTTATCAGTTTGCAACTCAAATCACATTCTCTCAGCAGCAATTAGGGAATGATATGATAATATGAAATTCTAGGAACAAGAGAGGTTCTGAACCAAAAGGCTAGAGAATATTTTTAAGTTTGCATTCTAACAACCAGCTTTTGCACTACCCATCAAAGAACTAATTCCACAGCTTCGGAGGCTGGGGAAACTTCTGGCCAGCAGAAACTTTGCCATTTATGAATCATGTCCTTTCTATCCACCTTCTTCTTTGCCACTCAGTCTCTTCTTGAGTTTGGAGAAGACAGGAGGATGATTCTGTAGTCGACTGGTGAAGCAGATGGTTCGATTTATTGGCTTCTGTTTACCCTGAGAGTGTTTTCTCTTGAAGAGATTATACATATATATGTATTTGCATGTGTGTATGTATCTATATCTCTAGAGGAGATGAAGCTCTCTTTACCTGCTTATGAATGCTATTTGGTGACGAGAAGGAGAAGTGGTTGTGTTCTCACAGCAGAGAGTGTAGGTAGCAGAGAAACTTATCAAGTGTTTAGCTACTTGTGTGTGTCCAAAGGATTAGAAGTGTTCTAACATCTGTCAGTCATAGCAGTAGGACTTTGTTTCTTGGCTTGGGAAGTGAGGTCTCCTCTCACTTCCCAGAGACTAGGACTATAATTCACTCTTCTTTTAGCACTGTGCGGCATACACTGATGAGCTAGCATCTTATTAAGTAGATTTCAATCTACTTCCACCTATTAATGAAAAGACCAGGTTGTTTTGGTGGATCAAACCAATGGATACTAAGGTTGTAAAAGAGCAGTGCATTATGAGAATGGATTGATAAGAGTGGACTGGCTAAAG
Organism: Rhea pennata; assembly: GCF_028389875.1. Classification (NCBI taxonomy): domain Eukaryota; kingdom Metazoa; phylum Chordata; class Aves; order Rheiformes; family Rheidae; genus Rhea; species Rhea pennata. Next base: position 121,337,393 of record NC_084664.1, on the reverse strand, counting down.
TTTAAGTTCAAATGAAAGTAGCCACTTTATTAAACTTTATTTTGCTCAAGAGCTCACAGGAGGATAAAAGCCTGCTCTCTTCACATTCATTTGTCCAGTAAGCTTGGGATACAGCCAACAAATGAAAAATAGTGAGTCTTCCTCGTCGTTAGTACTACATTAGGTTATTTTGGCTGGAGACTAGATCAAATGCTCACTAAACCTGTTAGTATTGTGAAAATCGGTTAATAGCACTGCAACATTCAAAAAGATTAATTACAGATTAACAGATTAATTACAGATTTAACATTCTGGTAAGTGGCCTTGAAATGGATACATTCCTATCAGATGTGTCCTAAGTAAGGATCAGACCTAATTTATTCAGAAGAAAATGAAGGACCTAGTGAGTTTTCATGAGGCCTTGAATTGTTCTTCTATAAAAAAAAAAAAAAAAAAAAAAGAAAGAAAAGAAAGAAAGAAAATTAAGACTAGAGCCAGCTGTAACAACCCTTAAGAAAGACTGATTGATTGAGGGGCAAGTGGAGCTTCCCTGTAAATAAATGATACTAGATTGATTTTTAGGGAACATTAAAAAAAGGGGGGGGGGGGGGTAAGGTCAGTGTTCTTCAAGCCAATCAAACTAAGTGAAGACAGGGTTTAGGAAAAGCTGCTGGGAGCCAGCAAGGAGCTTATTCACATATTGTTGGACCTCTGTAATCTTGATTTCTGAAGTAAATTTCCTGACATGTAAAGCAGCTAGAAATGTGGAAGCATGAATGATTTTATTCACCTTTCATAATCTGTCCTACCATATTATGAGTTTCCATTTTCCATCTTTATATATTAGGCGTACATGGCAATCTAATATTCTGTATTCTTTTGTGTTAGCATTGATTACCACTATTTTAGGAGTATACCAGCTTAAGAGATACTTGATGTTAGCCTTAAGCAAGTCTGAGGATCAGATAGTTGCAGAGATTATCAAGAAGTAATAAAATATGATTTTGGTAGAGCTTTGGCTTCTCTATCTACAACACTGATGAAGGCAGTGAGGAACAGAAAAAGGCTGCCCTTACTTCTTATAGGTCCTCTGCCTCTGAGAATATGTATATAAAAAAAGGAAAAAATATGGGTGATTAGGTAAACTGCTGCATTACAGTAATGTACAATTGTTAGTCACACTATTCAGGTATAACAAAGATAGAGGTCAACTGAGCCATGCCACCATCCATTCACATGGAAAACAGTTAATTCAGAAAGAATATTGAAGTTCATGTTAATGTCAAGAGATATGGGTTGTGGACATTATCATGATAAACTGAGTTCTCATTCATTCAAAATGAAAATGATTGTATCTAAAACTGGGGCAGGAACAGAAGCCTAAAACCCCATGTTTGTGAGTGATTATATCTGAGACAATACATGAGAGTGGAGGGGACAGCTTCAGTAGTACAAGTGTATAGCCTATTTTTCGGGATGAAGTAAATGTATCAGATGCAAATATATTATCTGGTTACAAAAGATGCATTTGACTTTCACCAGGAAACTATTTTTTCCGGAAGTTGATCTGTTAGCATTCAGGTAGACATCATCCTAAGTGAAGAGGCATATCATGGGGTCAGAAGATATCTCTGATTCATTCAGGATGAGAGAGAGGCCATGTGAATAGATCAAGATAAATCATGATAAAACCAATATAGGGATAAAATAATAGCAGAAAAGAGATTAGGATAAGAGGTCATAAGTACAGCCAGATCATATTACAGTGAACAACTGTGACTTCAGGACACCACACCAGAAAATCTGTGTGATCACAGGAGAAATCCAGCCAATTTATAAACTACCTGAAAAGAAAAAAAATCACATAACTATTCACTTGGTGTGTGCATTCAGTTGAACTGTATGTTCAGTTCAAGTTCTCTGACTTGAAAGGGAATGTGATACCAATTGTTCTAATGGAAGCAATTATTGACAAAATGAGAATCTGGCTAGGGCAGAAAAGTTGGTGTCCCATTGTAGCAAATGTCCTATAAAGGCAATAATGACTAAAGAATCCATTTTATAATAAACCGTAATCAGAAGTGAGAAGGAAACAGAAGTCTAGGAACAAGGTAGGGGTTATGGTATAGTTTAGAGACAGCCTCCTTTTCCTATTTTCTGTTCTCTTAGTGGGGAAAGGGGCCCACAGATCCCAAGAGCGATGCTAAGGCCATGTTAGCAGGGTGGAGGGCTGATGGCAGTTTGCCACCACGTGGTATGGATTACAAAGGAAGTATGACCTGCACTGGACGAGCCATTGCCAGATGGTTCCCAGATGTGTTATTTATGAAGTCACGGCCTAGTTAAACCACATTCCTGGTGTCTTGTCTTCTTTTCCTGCAATGTCCAAGACATTAATGAAGGAATGTATGAGAACTAAATAGCAGACAAGTTGTCAAAAACCAAATGGCAACAGAAATCCTTTCCTGTCTCTGGATATGTGTAAATACACATTAGATTAACAAAACCAGCTTTAAACAGCTGATCCCTGAAGAGTCATAGAATTGGCTTCTCTAATGTGTACTAAGGACAATACTTACCTTGGACTCATCAGTCCCTTGTGAGTCTCTACCATAAAATTTAGCACATTCTGCTGCATGATTCTATTTTTATATCTTCTTCCTTCAAAAGTGCCTTCTCTACCCTTACTTGCTAAATGTAGTGGAGAAATTCTTATAAATAAAACATTGGTTATTCCTTAAGAATATATATCGAACTGATTTGGATGAGCTCCATAGCGTCTGAAATGATCCGACAATGTCAAATGTAGTTGGTTGGTTGGTTGGCTGGTTTGTTAAATTAGGCAACCGTGTCAACAAAGTGACATGACTGTGAGATCATGCGAGTTTCTTACCAGAAGGTAATTTGTATAGTTTGCAAAACTTATCTGAGGCAATGCAGTAACAGTTGGTGCATTAGAGCAGAATTTTCAGTTGCTGTTGTTGGTCTGTTTTTGTATTTTATTAGAAATGGATGGAATATGATTTGTTTCTCTTGTTGCTATAGACATAAGAAACAATTCCTGAGTCAGTGCTAAAAGGTAGAAAAGAACACCGTGAACAAGCTAGTGTTCTATAACATCCTAGAGACAGAACTGTAGCAATATGACTTGACACGCAGAATAACACAAGTTGGCACAAGTTTTATTGATTATAACCTTTCATGTGATGGGCCCTCAGGTTTTAATAAATAAGCTGGAATTCTACTGATATAACAATGGAACTAAATTCAAAACAATTCAGTAATAAATTTGTTTTGAATTGTCCATATTCAAAATATAATCCTGTACATAACATTTGTTTTTATGTAGATATTCAGGTGGATACCAACTTGCTTGCTTTTTACTGCCAAAAGGTATGGGGTACATATTGACACTGATTTTCATTTCACTGATCTAGGTGTTTCTCTCAATTTAATCCCATGCTATGTAACTTCTCTGGGCTGAGGCCAGACTAAATGAGGTCAGAATATGGCCATAATACAAAATATTTTTTCAAATATATTCCGGATAAATGGGATTTTTCTGCTTAAGTTGTAAACTACTTCAGAGTAGATAACAAGAAAAATGAAACTATTATATCTTATTTCAGATATATACAATAAATCACAAAGCACAAGAGGGGTTGTGTGGCACATTTTTGTATGGGTGCAAACACTTAATGGATAAAGAGAATAGTTATCTTCATTCAAGACAACATTTTGAATCATTTATCTGACTGCCAAATAGGCAGAAGGAGAGAAAAAGTTATGTATAACTTTAAAGAAAAGCCTGGGAATCTGTTAGTTTCTTGTTAGAAAGATTAAGCTTTGTAAGTTAATACCGTATGAAGTAGGGTAGGGAACTGAGATTTCTAAATCAATGATCCACATTTAGAATGAACACAGGTAGCATTTTATGTATACATTAGACAAAGTAGAACTTGCATATCAAAAGCTAATAGTTTGGCAAATAAGTCAGTGAGTGATTTATTAAAATAAAACTAAAGAAATTATTTGTCTCTTACCGTTGTTCAAAAGACAACCTTCTTCCACAGATAAGTAAGCCAGGTTAAAACCATTCAAGAACAATGCCAACTCTCAGGATATAGCAGGTAGGCTGCATCAATGAATTTCCCACAAGTGGGAAATGAATTGAAAAGTGCATTAACATAGTTTAATTATTCCAGATATTTTTAGGCATCCAACTCATATAAAACTTACATCTACATACCATAAGCCAAAACACTTTACACCTACAGCATCTTATTTTTCCTGTTTTCCAGTTAAATCTTATTGATATCAGCCAAATGGTAGAAATTCATCATTGTTATAACTGTACAGTAATTTTGACAGTCTTAGAATCTCAATCTCAGTCTTAGATCTCAAAATATTTTTATGAGGAAAGTATACATTTTTATGATTATTTTATGGAATTAGACTTATGTTTTGGTAAAAGTGGTTTGGAGAGGGAGAATTGCTCACTTTATTTGTACTCTGGCTTGGCTGTCATTTAGGATATGGAAGAAAGAGAAGGCTAATGTTTTGAACACAGTATCCATTTAAGTAGTGTAAAAACTTCATTCATACTAGGAAGCATAATTCTGCTTGCTCCAGCTTAAAAACATCTCAGTCTCCAATACCTGATGATAAAATATTTGTTACTATTCTCTACATTTAGAAATGTCAACAGTGATAGTCCAGTTAGGAGTTGTGTATGTAAAAACATATGAGATGACAGCAGTTAATGAGTTGGCTGAACTCAGTCTTTCTATTATATCCTTCTCCACTGACTGTTTTTCCACTAACCACATGGGCACCACTGTTTGCAGTTGACTATGGTTGTAGATAATCATTTACATAATGTATAGATTCTTAATTTCTGCAACATATTTCTTGACTCCTGAAAGATATTTAAATACTTTTAAATATCTAGGTAGATACTTTTCCAGTGCTTATCTTGTGAGCAATTATCAGAGAATCAGAATCGGTAAGGTTGGAAGGGACCTATGGAGATCATCTAGTCCAACCTCCCTGCTCAGCGGGGTCACCTATAGCATGGTAGGCAGTGTTGTGTCCAGGCAGGCCTTGAAGATCTCCAGAGAAGGAGACTCCACAACTTCTCTGGGCAACCTGGTCCAGTGCTCTGTCACTCTCACAGGGAAGAAATTCGCCCTCACGGTCAGGCGGAACTTCCTGTGCTTCAATTTCTGCCCATTGCCTTTTGTCCTGTCACACGGGGCAACTGAAGAGAGTTTGTCCCCATCCCCTTGACACCCTCCTTTCAGGTACTCATACGCACTGATGAGATGGGGGGGGGGCTCAGTCTTCTCTTCCCCAGGCTAAACAGGCAGCTCTCACAGCCGTTCCTCATAGGTCAGATGCTCCAGCCCTCTGATCATCTTCGTAGCCCTATGCAGGACTCTCTCCAGTAGCTCCATGTCTCTCTTGTCCTGGGGAGTATATAGCTTTTCATAGTGTGTATGTAACATTTATTAGGCATAAATATTTCTTGGGCACTGAAAATACAGTTTCACTGGCAGCTGGCTTTAAGACCACTCATACCATCTTCTTATACCTATGCCATCCTCCTATGTCCCTAGCTTGCTTTCTCCCTGATGGCTTCCTTCAGAATGAGGTTGATGTTCCTTTCCAAATCTCTCTACCTGTCCCTTTTTCTTTTCACCAAGACTCACAGACCTGCCATGGCTACATGACCTTGACTGTCCTTTCTATTCACTTAAGATTTTTGTTACGCCTTATACAGTTGAGATCTTTTTAGCCTCTGAGAAGTCATATCACTAAGCATGCCTATGTTATTTCCCATTACTGAAAGTGAAAAAAGGGCTAGTAAAGATGGAAGGAATGAGGAAAGGTGTTTGGAGACAATGAAAAAACAAAACTCAGAACATTTTGGGTGGAAGGCATTCCAGGGAGTTTCTCAGGCTAAGGAACCACACTATTGCCCATGAGATCAAAATGAATTAGACTAGATCAAAATTTGTCCATTTTTTCAAAACTCTGCAAAACCTGTCTTTACATTTAAAAGTTCTCACATCATTCGGAATACTTTGCCACTATGTATTTTAAGAAACTTTATCTATCCATAATTTTCTGAAAACATACCATGAGAAATCTAGTATGAACCTCCCATTCTTGGTTAATTTTTTTGTTATTATCTTCCAAAAACCTCTAAAAAATTCTAAAATTACAAAACTGCAACATTTACCATGTCAAAAGATAAAAAAAAAAAAAGAAAAAAAAAGAAAACTTAAACAGAGTTCTAATTTAGATGCTTTTATCAACCTTGTTTTTTAAATATTGGGCTGAATTATTGACAAGATAATATGCAGAGCATTACTCATGCCATTTAGCTTAAAAGTCCTTATTGTTTCTTATTTCCTTTTGCAAGTTTTTAAAATACATATGATTATCCAAAGAACAAGTCAGATTCTTTATCATAGCAAAAATTGCCAGTAATAGATTAAATGTATAGATATTAAGAAAACATTATTTTAATGGTATGCATACAAAGTTGTTTATTGCTTTACAATGGCAGTTGCCAAATATTTTATTTAAATTCTGTTAATAATGCATATTGTTACATATTGTGCCACTTGACTGAGGAAAGGGAAGAAAGGTTGAAATCTGAGATAGTATTAAGATATGCTAGAAACTTTAGACTATTATAATAGTTATTTCTATAACACTACTTCAAATATTTCTTCAAGAAGGAAACAATTTGGAGTTCAAGTTGAGCAGCATAATAACTGAAAACACATAACAGTGCTCTTATTCCCATTGTTAAACTATAGATTAGGGTCGTTTTTGGTCGTTGCCATTATAAATCCCCGTTCCCAGGAGTTGCCTAGCAATCATCAAAATTTGCTTTGAGCAAAGCTTTGAGGTATTCAAATAATGCATACAAGATTGGCTTGCAACTCCCACCTGTGTTAATAGGAGCTATCTAAGTAAATCTCTCACGGATTCATGGAGAAAAAACTCCAGAGTATAAGAAGTTTCATCCCAAAGATTTTTTGCTTCTGTTATATATATACTGATATATACATACATACCTGTGTGTGTATATATCTATATACACATATATGTATCTCCTCACAAAAACATGCTCTAAAATAAAACACTCAGAATCAGTGATCTAATATATTTGTCGGGACTGCTAACACCCTGTTGTGTTAAATTGAAATTCTACTGATGAAGTTTGCAACATAAATTATTTCCTAAATATTTATGGAAGATAAAATGATAGTACTGATGAAGAAATATACATTTGCAAGTCAATAAAATATTAACTAATGAATTACATAGAAAATCAGTCAAAATTTTTATATTAACCACTATAAAATTCAAAATGCTGGTTAATGCATCCTCTGTTCTTTACAAGGCAGGGAAATAGGCTGGCTTGGCTGATCCAAATTTAGGTAGCTCTACATGCCAGCTTCACGTTTTCCACTTTGTGGGTTACATTAGGAAACTATTTCATCTTCCTTTCTTATTCTGGGAGGAATTCCTTTCCCTTGATTCTATCGGCTCAGTTCATCCACAAAGTTCATCACAAACTGAAACACACGAATTTCCACCTGAATATGAGGAAAAAGCTCTTCACTGTGAGGGTGACAGAGCACTGGAACAAGTTGCCCAGAGAGGTGGTGGAGTCTCCTTCTCCGGAGATATTCAAAACCCACAGGGATGTGATCCTGTGCGATGTGCTTGAACACCTGTGACCCTGCTTGAGCAGAGGTATTGGACTAGATGATCTCCAGAGTCCCTTCCAACCTCAACCATTCTGTGATTCTATGATTCTGTCAAATAAGGTCAAAGATTTACTATTAATGCGTATGCTGATTAAACACCTTGGCAAACTATATGTTCTAAGAACTCTGGCTATGTCTATGCCTCTGGTCCCTATATTTCCTAATACAGGCTACTTCCAAGTAGCCAGGCAGTAAAGTATAGTTGAAACCATGACTGAGAGCCATAATTTTCAGTTCTCCTAAATTTTCCTAACCATTTACATTAAATAGTCATCTGATTGCTGCTAAAGAGAAGCCATTACTCAGTAACATCATCAGCTATCATCCACCAGGATATACACAAATGCTAGCTTTGGTCTAGTGAAAATCTCCTTACACAACTTCTGGAGTTCATGAAGAGACAGAGATTCCTCCAGTTAGTTCGGAGCAGGAGTTTAATTTTATGTGCTCTGAATCACTCCCTGGATGAACCTCTTTTAACGGACCATGAATTCTAACTTCTTTTTCTTAGGTAAGGCATGCAAAAAGCATCAGCTTCCTTATACCTCTTTCAATATTTACACAACTTTCTGGTACATGGATAACTGGAACTGTACGTAGTAATTTGGATGAGAATTCAGCAATGTTTTGTATAGTATTCTTATTTTCCTGTCTCTAGTGTGAATACCTCGCTTGCCATGTCCTCAGATCACTTTTGTCTTTTGATAGTCTTATCACATTGGTGGTTCACATCTTTTATATGACTGGTTAGTACCAAGCTTTTTCTTCTTTCTCTATTATTTCCAGTCTATGAGCACCAAAGTCTTACTATTAGTCCTAAACCTCATACTTCCTACTGTTTTATGTGATTATATTTCTTTTACTCCAACGTTCAATTCTCCAGTTTGCTCCATCCAATACTCTGGACCTCCTCTGTGCTGATAGTACATCCCAATATAGTATCTTCATAAACAATTTTACTTTTCATGCCAACATACCAACAGTTTTACCTAACATTACCACCTGCTGTCATTACCTCTGTGGCCTTTTCCTGCCCATATTACAACTCTTGGACTAGCCTATTTTCTCTAGCTTGAGAAAAAAAATCCCCCCAAACCAACTGGAATCAATTTACAATAAATTTGATATGTAGATATATTATAACTGCAATATTTACTTTGCCTAGAAAACCTGTTACTTTATCTGACAAAGGTACAGCCTTACTCTGGCAAGAGCTGCCTTTGCTATTTCTGTAGAGAATTTTATTTCACTTTCTATTTTCTCCATATTCTTAATTATACTTTCATCCAGATTCATTCTAAAATCTGGACACTAATGAGGCAAGATTGCTGTTACCCAGATAACTGGATCACTTTTCTGCGTTTCTTAAATATAAACATCATGTCTTTTGTCCTGCACCAAATACAGTATCAATCCCAACCTGATAGACTTCTTTAAAAGTACTTCCTATCAGAGTACTACCTGTGAGGAAAAACAGTTCAAATATTAAGGCGAAGCTTAAAAAACATTATCAATGGTCAAGCAGAAAACATTTCAATAATTAGTGGAAAGTTATAATGAAATTGCATTTTGCTGACCTCTTTGGTTTACAATGGGTAGCATTTAACAAAATAAATAAATAAATAAATAAAAGTTTCATGAATATTTATAGCCCATCTGCTTTGAATATAGTCTATCAAATTTAAATGAGACAAAGGATTAAAGTTACAATTTAAAAATGTAAAATTAAAGGGGCTTATTTTTAACCTTAGGACAGCCCAGCATTTAAATAAGATCAATTGGAACTGGGAATGAATATGAAATCTTAATTTTATTAATCTCCTTATGCTGCTGTGCATTGTTCTGAGTCACCAAAATATGCATAGTTTCTGAACAGCTTGACACTTTGCTTTGCTGTTAAATGTTAAATTTTAAGAAATACATACTGTGTATCACTTGTTAATGGTTTCTGTGGGTGGAGATGAGTAATTAAGGGCTTATGAAATCGGGACAGCATACATTTTATAACTGATAACATAAACTCACAGGATTGCTGCAGTTCCATAAAGGGCTTAGCTTGTGCTTTTTTATAAATAAGCACAGGAAACCCCCTTAAAATTAGACGATTTTCAAAAGTGACCACAGGCTTCATGTGTCTTGCTTTGGGTCTCTAGATGTGTAAGACCTTTCAGTATCCTGAAAACTTGACACATTTTGGAAATATTTACCTTTTAGAAAGTATTTTAGTTGTCCAACTTAAAAATCCTCAATACATTTTTTAAAAAGAAATTTTACTAGCCTTGAGGAAGAGGAAGAAAAAAAAACAAAAAACCCTCAAAACACAGAACAAACAGGAACAGTCACTCAATCACACCATTTATAAGACATATTATATATAACAAACTATGGGATATAAATTTTCTGTTAAAAAGTGGATTATGGTCACTCAAGTACGTTTTTGTGTGTGTGTGTGTAAAGTATTTATCTGTAATACTGGTAGACACAAATTGCGGCTTACAGTTCCTCCCTCTACACTATCAGTTGGCAATTTCATTTAGAAATTTAATATATGTTTAAGTTTCACTGTTTTTCTTTCCTAAATGTTAGTAGAATATGAATCAATGCCACTTATAGGCTTGGAGATTTGTAAATTAACCAGTCCTGTCCTTTTGGGCTCTGTTACTGAGTTTCAGTTTAAGGCAGAGGGGAAGAAGACTGGAGATTTTTTCCTGTCTGCTACGTGATAGCTTCAGAAAACCTGCTCTGTACAACTGAAGCATTAAGGTAGATTTAGAAACATAGTTTGTAACTACGTTGTGGGATTCAGGAGTGCTTCCCAAAATCCCTCTGATTTCTCACACCTTGTTTTGGCTCTGTTTTGGAAGAAAACTTGGGCACTCTCTTCCCCTTACTATCAGTATTGGTTACCAAGAGAAGAAAATCAAAGTGGGATGGTGAGAAGGATGCTGGTGTGGATGATGAAGGCAGCAAGAACATTTTCAAAAACTCTTCTGTTTACTGTGATAGATACAATTTTTAGGAAAGCTGTAAAATACTTTTATAGAAAATACTGTTTCACAGAAGGAGAGTTAAAAAGATACAGCCTGTATTTATGGTTTCTCCTGAAAGAAAAGTATATATTGGCAATTTTCCTTTTCTTATTTTTGATGGGATGTTTTTTAGTTTGTTCATTTGCGGGTTTTTTGGATTGACTTTGAGGCAGACATCTCTATGATCCTGTACATTTATATTTGTTGCATTTTTGGAGCAGAATGAAATAAATACCCAAAACAATGAAACTTTATTCTCCTTTTCTCAAATTATGAAGTCTCTTTTTACTTGATACTATTTCACTGGTTAAACTGTTTATGAAAGAGAAGCGTCAAAAATAGTTTTGAAGATTCAAAGAAAACTTGCTAATGTGTCTGCATATGATCTTGACCATAAATTAAACATTCACAACATGGTAGCAGAAAATGGTAAGAACAAACAAAATAGTTTAATGTAAAACTCAATAGTTCTGCTGCTGCTGCTGTATGAGCCTTTTCTATTGTCTTTACTGCTTGTAGTGTGACACTTGTAGTGTTCAGTAAAGTTGGTCTTTACAGAACGTCAGGGCAGTATCTAGAAGTTTATCTAATACCTGTGTTTGAGCGGGTTCAGCTTGAACGGACTTTATACTAGAAAAATAGTAGCACAGATAAAAATGTTTCATGAAACAAGGGGAATGTTAACTTCACCTTACCGAGAATATTGTCAACCACATGAAAATGGAGATTGGATGTGTCTGTCCCTCTGCTAACTTCTTTCAAATTACCGACCTGTGTAGGAGGATTTGGAACACTGGAGCTAAAAAACAGATAATTATTGTAGCTATCATTAAAAACATTTTAGATGAACTACGAAAAGTTCTGCTGTTGTGACAGTATAGGTGAAAGGAACAACAAAATGTATGGATAAATATGCAAATTTATAAATTCTTTCAAAAATTTTTATCATTAGAGGATCCTAAATCTACTTGAAGTTTACTTTTTGTTTCTAGCTCATCAGTTGAAACCAGTCCTAGGAAAACAGTGACGAAATTTTATCAATAAGAATAAACTGTAACCTGAATTGGCAGATCTTGTTTCCTTCATTTTCTTTCTCTCTCCTATCCCTAATAGATATGTATGCACTTACAAGTAGCTGTACTAAAATTAAATGTTCATACCGGCATTGGAATAGGTCTGTAAACTGTGTATTTCTACTCTTTTTGTGATGGTCTATTTAAGACAGCATACTGACAACACCGCAACACTGGGGAAACCATGCAGCCACTCCTTGTGTCATTCTCTTTTTGGGCCTCACAGATATAAACTTACACATATTAGCCTTATGCAAGAAATTCATGTACTGTTTGAATGATAAAATTAAACACTAAGTTGAACACTATCAGGAGGGTTGAAGGTGGGAGAGGACTAGCAGATTGCACTGTCTCACTCCTAAGCTGAAAAGAAGGAAATGCAAGTCCTACTTCCATTCAGTAAGAATTCAAATACCTTTGTGGGTATTTAGATGCAAGTGGAAATAAAGAGTCAGAGCAAATTCACTGTGTGTGGATGACAAACAGCATAACAGCAAATCTTTATCCTTGGCTATTTAACCTTAAAGCCAAAGTACGTGTGTATGTATGAATATACCATAAATTGTCTAGCATATATATATATACTGTATATTACATATGAAATATGAAACTGAGGTACCCATCTGAGGCAAATCAATAACAAAACTGACATTTTAAAGTTAATATAACAGATATTATGCAAACCAGAAGAGTTTGTTTTTCAAGAACAGTAAAAGACTGTTTTCTTGGACAATGTATTAAGGGCTACATAGTCAAAGGGTTTTTTGGACTTAGGCCCAGAAAATGAGTGAAGTGTTGTATGATAAGTTAAAACTGGGAAGTATTTTGGCATTTAGTAAAAAAGATAGCATGAAGTATTGTGTCTCATGTCATTCCTCAGAATTGAACACAAGAATTTCTAATTTTAATTAACACAATATAATAAAATTTTACTCTGAGATAAACTTCTTACAGAAAAAAAAAACATTTGGAAATGATTCAACTAGATATAATTTAGATTCCAAAGATAAAAGAGGAAAAAAAAAAAAAAAAAAAGAAAATCCAGAAGCTGATTCATTCAATGATGCATTGAATAACATCATTTCTTATTGCTGATTGTTTCAGTTCCCATTGATATCTATGGAAGCTGATCTCTTAGTATCTCTCAAGAGCTGAACCCCAAGAAGGGGCATACAGAATAAAAGCTCTACAGAGATCAGAACAGCTAACTAACAAAATATTTCTGTTGACATTATTCTTGATTTATAGCATCCAAATATGTCTTTTTAATAATCTATGTCTGGAGATCTTGGAGCATGGCTCCTGAAGGAGGCCTTTCAGAAGGTAAAGGGATACCTACTTTACAAATCCTAAATTGCCTTAGGCACAATGTAGGCACTAGTATGCTCAGCTTTCCCAAAAGAGCTGTCCTTCTGAGTACACACAGTAACAGAATATTAGATGTCTAAGAAATTTGCTGTAGCAATGAAGGAACCTGTACAAAAAGTGAGGTGCCTGCATATTCATGTGAGAGCTGTGAATCACTCTTGGACTTAGATGCTGAGTCCTTTCTTGAATATGTTTCTTAGAGCCTAACCATTTCTGTTTAAGAGTTAGTCTTAATACTTTAATTACTATTTAGTGTTTTCTACGTGTACTGCAACTTAAAAAACTGTAAAAAAGATCTCTCTTAAATGTTGTCTAGGAACGACTAATTGCTACAAATCTGTTTTCTTTTCCATATAGTAGCTATGAAATTTAACTTGTAACTGCTTTCTGAATGCTCCTAAGAAGAGCAAACTCTGCCCTACGTTTCAACAAATAATACATCTGAGGTGTAGGAAGAAAGAGGGCATTAATTTACACAGAGTATTACCTGGTTTTTGCTTTACAAAATAGAAATAGTTTATTTTTGCTAATTATTAGCTGATTACTCATATTGCATTTTTGCTGAGTTTGTGACCACTTACTAATCTAACTGCTGTTCTCAGTTACAAGTTACTAAAACATTTTTTTTTTATTTTCACTATTTTTACTGGACAGTGAAAAACTATTAGTTTGTTTCTTATAAAATTTTTGAAACTCAAGTCAAGTATTAAAATAACATTAAATTATTTTTCTTTTAAGTGAAACAGTATTTCAGTTATGTTCTCTTTGTGTAAGAAGCTGACATTTCAGCTAACATCACGAACAATGTATTATCTCTGCATTATAACTGCTTTAGGCATGACAGTTTTCACTTTGCTATCTGTTCATTGCATGCAAATGCAATTCTGATTAGAAATAATACGTGCTGAACTAAGAATTAAACATATACACATAGCACTTCTTAAAAATATCTAAATTTAAAATTAAAAATTTAATATAAAATTTAAAATTAACTAAGAAGTGGCTTGATAAAAAGAAATAGTTGGCTTTATTACCTATCAAACAAAACCAGTGTAGAAATATATTATTCTGCTGCTTTTACGATGATGATTTCACACTGAAAATTGTCAGTTCAGTTCAAACTAGTATTATTTCAGGATAGTTTTGTGATTCCTGTTCTGTTAGTACAGCTGTTTTTCCCTAGAAGACTTAAGCAAGATTTGTATCTACAATAAGCTTTTGTTGTTACCAGTAGGAGGAGTTCTCAGCAGCCAGACATTGTAGGGGTATCTCATTTCATGTCTTGTTCGGGGGTGTTTTAGCTTGTAAGAGGCAATTTGTTACTAGTTTTAAAGTTATTTTTGCTTGGTTTGGATGGGTAGTCTTGTTGACTTGTTCGCTTGTCAAGACACTGACATGAATCAATAAGCACACAATGCATGCTATGCACATAAATCTGAGGTGGTCACTACAGTGCTTTATACATCACCTCTTACATCTAAATATGAGAAAGGAGGGCAAACCTCTAGTGGTTTCATTTCATAACCACATAACATTCTTGGACTCTTGGTTCCTAGAACCAAAGGCTCATAAATCTTCATATGCAAAATATTATGCTAGTGTTTTCAGGGTAGGATATCTGATTAAATTGTCATGGCACAATTTAAATCAACAGCCTGTAACAGTAGACGCTGGTGGAGGATATAGTTTAAGAAAACTTTTTAAGACCTTTCTGTTCAGGGTTTCATAAGTTAAGTTTTTATTTAGGCTAAAGTATCTTTACCACCATCTGAATTTATTCTTCAGTATGTAACCGGAATGTGCTTATATGTAGTGTCTTCTCCATTATCTCACTTTTAAACCCATTCACCACCTACAAAGAAAAATGCCTCATCTAAGCTTAGTTTCAGCAACATGCTTACATAAACCTCCAGTATCTGAATCATTTCCTAGTTGTTCTTTGTTTTCAGACTTACAATTTCCTCTCACTTTTCACTGCTGCATCTATGGGCTTCTAATCAAGTACCTATAAATCACTGTGTCCCTTAGTTTTAACTGCATGTGTTGGTTGGCTTTACCTTGAAGATTTTCAATTCACATTGGCTTTTCAACATATAAATTAAATGTTTCACCTGAAATTTGATAGAACATAGGTGCTTTCAATACCTTTACTCATTATCTGTTAAGTATGTTCATTAATCAACATTTCCTACTTTAAATAAAAAATGTATTATTCCGACACTTGTGATTATGGTCTCCTAGCAACTTTCTCAAACTGGCCCTTTTCATATCAATGGGTCTAAGACCAGAAAAGAATGAAGATAGCCTTAATTCTCTATGTGGTTAATCCTTTTCTCCATGTGGTATAACTTTAATTTATTAAAGGGGTTGATATCTGTAATTTCATTGGACTAATGATAAAGTATAGTATTAAGCTTTCATTCTACATGTCAGTGTAAGCTATATCACAGAAAAAGAAAAATCCTTTTCCACATGTTCAGTTGGAGCCTGCAGTTATCAGACTGATTGTTTTTCAGCCAGAAAGCTCCAGCAAGGGATTTTAAAGGAAAAACTTAATTCAATAGGATTTTTCAATAAATCAGTAACAATCAACTTCTTTCATTTTATGTGCTACTCTCCTCAACTCCATGAGGCCATATGAAGAAAATTCTCTTTTCCTCAATTGCCAAGTTGCTTTCTCTTTTTTCAAGTCCATAAGCTTCTCTCTGAAATTGCCTCCTCTTCTTTTTATTTCTCTCTATTTGTCTACACTTTCTTTCTCCTGGACTATATTTTTATGTCTTGTCCCAGTTCATTCTTACAAAACTGTGTAAGCTCTTCTACTGATCTTACAGTCTCTGGTTCCCTGGGGGACCACAGGAAAGAACAGGAAAGTTTATGATTATATGTCAGTAGATTCTAAAAAGAATCGTTAATAAACTACCCAGCTTATATATGTTTATTTACATATATAAAGAAATCTGTTCTTCATTAACTATCACTGTGCAATTTCTCATCCTTCAGCACACCTGAATTTAGGACTCAGCAGTTCTCTTTGCTTTCACAGGGACTTGCTCCATAGCTCTCTCTTGATGGATACACATGGAAAGCAGCCCTAACACCAACAGAATCTTTACCCTCTCTACGTATTCCTAAGCTATCAATTTGTCAACGAGCTAGGCCTGTTCTTGAATTTAGATTTGGGAAGGACACCCAAAGGACAAATACAGGTAGCTTGAGTAAGCTGTCCTCTAGTAGATATGTCTCATTCAGCTTTTCCTTGTTAACACATAGTGAATGTCTTGGTCTTGTGTGGTTTGGAGCCAGAAATCTGTCTGGAAACAGTGAGCTTAGGAGAAGCTCATGCTTAAACCCAGTCTAGGAAATGCTCCAGTCTCTGAATCCAGGTTTTTCAGGTAGATTAGGAATGAGACCTAGATGATTTCTCCAGCACTGTTTCTAGCAAATCATACGGATTTTATCTTGGAAGCATGAACAACATGAAAGATGAACAAGTTTGAGCTCTTTTGCTTATTCTAGTAATCACAACAGGAAAACCATACAGGATATTGCACTGGAAAAAAGTGAACTGGAGAAGCAATAAAGAATCAGAGAGCACTTTCTGCTCTGCAGAATCAGTGCTGCTTCTGCAGAATCAGTGATGACAAAGTTGAGCTGATGCTATTGTTATTGTGTCTTAACTTCTACTGAAGAGTTAAAGAATAACTAACACACAATTAAGTACATATTGGAACTCAGCATTTTCAGAAAACCTGTGTCATATGCCACCTCCTTTACTAGAGGTCAATATAAGAAGGAAGCATGCATTCTCTTTTTTCCATTTGTATCTATTGTTGAAATTACAGTTATGCTACAAATTCTGTATATATATTTAAAATATATCAGAAATGCATACCGTATCAAATATATCAGAAATGATTTAGCTGAGAAACAAGGATTCTGTGGTTGTTTCTATGTGTACATGTGGATATATTCAACAGAGCATTCAGCTAAAGCATTCAACTAAATTACACTGGGGACAAGGTCTTTCTATTCTGAGGGATGGAAAGTTTACTAACATAGATGGGGCCATCCAGGCTAGCCAGAGTAACAAAAAACAGGTCCTGACAGATTTAGTTTACTAGTATAGACATAATGCAGCTGTTGGATATGATGAAATCCTGAATCTGGCCATGTCAAAAGAACTCTTTCAATAGGATCAGGATTTTGTTATTTTCTAAGTCTTTTAAGAATTAAGTTTCTCCTTTAGGGCTGTCATCAATGCTTTTAGGGGGAAAAAAAAAGTAGGACTATTTTTGTGGTTTCAGTCAAATATATCAATACGTTATCAGGGAAACCTCAACTTTATAGGATAACCTTAAAATCACACCAGATATTATTTAATTTCATCATTTTTTAGATATATGGCATATTTTTAGAATTTTAGAGTACTCTAATAATCTATATTTGTTCAAAAGAACCAGATGCAAGATTAGGTCTCTTTCTGTAACTTGTTTAGTGCATATTGTTCACATAATTTTAGAGAAATATTATTTTATCATTCTATGTTAAGAACAGTAGCTATAGAAAAAAAAACAAATAGGGAAAAAACACAGCTGTGAAGAGATACATAATTTTGCAGCATCACGTTCAAAGTAACAAATTTCACTAGTGGAGACTAACTGCCTTTGGCATGCACCTTGTTCTATATAAAGCCAAAGGGTATGAAATATGAAAAGCATACCAGGATAGCGGTAGAGAAACATTCAATGTTCTAATAACAGTCGCACTAATGTCTTAATGTCACAAAACAAAATGATTATGTTCTGGCTCTGACTGAGACTAGGTTTAGTCCTGACATTGCTTTGTAGCTCAGTCAAGTGACTTTGAATGCTGGCCTATATATATGTATGTGTATATATATATACATATGTGTGTGTCTGTGTGTGCATACATCTATGTATAAAAAACCAGAACTGTGTAGGCCATCATATGCTTGCTGACCTCATCCGATATTCTGCTACTAACTACTACTTCTCTAAGGGCTGAGTTCAATTCTGCTTTGGAGTTATTGATGAAATTCATTCTCCTTACTGTAAAATGAAATTTTCTTTCTGCTTCTTGCTCTTTGCCTGCCTGTTACTGTTCCCGTTTCTCTGTTTCAAACTTTCACACTCCTTTTTTTTCATTTTCATTGGAATATATTGTTGCCTTTGTCTGCTTCCTCTCTTCCAGCTATCAGAACTGAATCTAGTGTCTGCAAAATTTAATGCAATTGAAATACAGTAGGGTGAATTCTATATGCTGCACAGAATAGAATTACAGGAAATCACATATATTTGCAAAAAGTAGCTTTTAGGTCCACCATCTCTTTCTAGCTCACAGGGATAAAACAGAATTACATTAGCAGTTATTTATTGGTCTATGAAACTAAACTCCAGTAAAGAAACAAGCCTGTTAGACAATGAATATTAGTAGCTGATTTTCTATATTTTGAAATATTTTAAATATTAATTTATATATTACAAATTTCCCAATTATAGGATTATGAAAAATGGATAGGGGGAGGAAACAAAAAAGAAAAGAGACAACTATGTAAAACTGTTACATTTTGTTTAACCTCAGAGGAGTATTTTTCTCTTCCACAAGTTATTCACTTATGCACTTGCTATGGAATCAGCATTGTAAGTAAGTCGATAGCCTGTACAGGAAAGGAAAGAATGGCAAAATGATTACTTTATGGTTATTTCACGAAACTGATGAGACAGCAAATGATATTCAATCCTATTAAAAAGACTAAGCACAGCCTCCCCCCACTCCGCCTTTGAAAAAAATCCTGCATTCCTTGCATTGGGATTGGATGATATGATTCTACAATTCAGGGAGTCTGGAAATTACAGAACATCTGCAATGAAATTGGTTTTCTGGGGCAAACTGATGAATCACTTACTGCCAATGACTGGAAGGAAAAGTACTTGTTTATGCCCTTATGTAATGAATTTTTATGAGGTGAAGTTCGCTGTTTATAAAAAATACACTTTCAGTTGCTGTAGATGTAAAATAATAGAATTCAGAATTGAAAGCAACACATTACTGAAAAGACAGTCACTAGCAGATTATCATTTGTTTACAAAATGCCAAAAAAGGCTTTAACTTCTATAATATAATTAAAATTTTTCATCCATCCCCCAAGATTCTTACGAGACGAAAAAAATTAACAGGGATAGTATTAACATTGTCATCTTTCCTTGAATATCTTAAAGTAGAACAAACGCTTTTATTGAAAAATATCTTCTGCTCCAAAAAGCAGATCTGACAGGATAGAAGAAAATTATGCTTGCAAGCAATTCTTCAAAAACAGGCAATGGCTCTCTCATGGGCAACCAAGCACCCACTCTTCTTTGCATGCCTCTTTACTTGTACTATCTACCAGCTTGTTGTGTTTGCATTTAAGATATACGTTGAATCGTAAAGAGTCTTGTTTTGTTCCTTTTACGAATAATATGGCTTGACTGTATGAGAAAACTGTATTTCTGAAGAAGCTATGTTATGGATGATAAAAAGTATCTATCAACACTCTGAAGAACTAAAATGCTCTTTTAAACAAGAGTTAAAAGTTAACTGATAGCTTGGGTATAAGAACTGACCATCTAATGTGAAAAAAACACTTTCCACAATCAAATGTGTCTTAAGACAGTCAATTGTATGCCTGCATATTAATTCATGAAGTTAGTTTTGAGAATTTAACTGAAATAATTATTTTATTCTTAAATTGGGGAATGGGAGGGGGAGTTGAGTTTGATTGCTGTTTTGCCTTTTTTTTTTTTTATTCATTAGCTTCAGATATTTCAGTAAAAGACATCATTTCTTGAATGTAATTTCTTCTTGGATCCTGTCAAATGTTTCCAGGAATAGCTGTAGGTGATTGGAAATGCACAAATATACATATTTTTAATGACTATACATTTTGCATTTCTTTAGCAAAAGCCATACTTGCTGTGTAGGAGAAAAACTTTAAGTACTGTTTTCTTTAGATTTCTTTCCTTTTTTTTTTTCTTGACACATATATTGGTTTTGCAAGTACTGCTGATGTTCCATGGATCTATTTTAATTCTAGCAACACTGAGCAAGGATGCAATACGTAACCTGTATTCTTCTGTGCCTTACCACACATCTATATGCCACTTTTGAAATTGTTACATAGTGCTGCTGTTGCAGTGGATTCTGGAAAAGCTGTAATTAAGAAGGCATGCTGCAGGTCCATCTACAGTTTTGGCAATGGCCTAAGCAGGCCTGGAAGTAGCTGGCCAAGTATGTTTTACTTAACTCTTATTCATGTATGCAACAGAAACTGGCAAATTGCTCATCTCGTCTTCATATTTGGAGCATGCTCTGGCCATTCAAACATTGGTTTCAGAAGAGAAATATTTCCACTGGGTGGGACCATATCATCCTCTGTACATGGAACGAACAGCAGTGAGTGCAAAACTTACTTTCATATAGAAAAGGCCGTTTGATATCCTCAGGCACCTATCCTGAAACCACAGCACTTCAGAACTTGGATTCCTGTGTCTAACACAACTCCCTCTAATCCAACTCAACCCCAATCCTTTGTAGGATTGTATGGAAAAGGGAAAAAAAATAAACAGGACAAATTCTTACTACTGTTAGTGTAACAGCCATAGAGAAGTCAGAGTCCATCACAAATACTGCCCACATGTAATTGTAATTATTGGTTCCTCGAATTTTTGTTTGAACCATGCTTTGAATGTGAATTTGTAATATTATTATGTGGGGCAACCCACGGGATCCACAGCTTTAGGAAGAGTGTACATCAAAGCAGTCTACAGTTATCAACAAATATGCCAGTATCAATCAGGCTATTGCTAATTTCAAAGATCACTTTCTGGATATTATAACTGGCTATAGTGGGCACTCACATAAGAAAGTCTTACCTATTTGCATACAAGCAGACTCCATCATAGCAAAAGCATTCCTTTAAAAGCTTAGACAACTTCTGGGTCATCACGTACGCTAAATGTTAAGGGCCATGCAACTCTACTCTACTCTATTCTACTCTACCAGATAATCAGGTCTCACATGGTATGTTCAGTCAGATGTTCAGCTCTTGCTTGAGTGCATCAAAATAAGATGGAGAACACCAGGGATGGACTGAGTAACAATATCCAGCACGCCGACTGCATTGTCTACCTTGCTGCACCTTGTACAACCATGACTTTTGTCAAGACTGAGTATAGGGCAAGACAGGATTCTTTTAGAGTAATCATGTAACAGGCAGTAGATCTGGTTGAAGGCAGAATAAGTTTTAGAACTCTTTCCAAGTATTTAGTGCTAATATAAATTCCAATGAAAATTCATAAAGAGTTACTATGGCCACAAACACTACTGTAGATTTAAATGTTTTTATTGTCTTCAAAAAAGTTTATGAAAACAGTGACTACATATATCAGTAACTCCTTCAGTATACCATAAGCTTCCTATTACTATAGTTAAAATGATTTCTGTACGATGTTCTGCATTTCTAAGGTTCTGAAATGCATGCATTTGAAGTCAAAGCATAAGAGTTAGGCTCTGGAATTGGGAGAGTTGTTCTAAGAGGGTGTCAACAATGAACAGTCCCTGGCAGGTACCTGTATTCTAAAACCAAATATAAGATAAAATCTTAAAACAAGGAAAATAAAAGCAGCCTTATAAATCTCCGGAAGATCAGTTAAGAGACTGGAAATATTTACAGTTATTGTTAACAGACATTGAGTCCTTAGGAGACCAGTCTACAAGAACCATATGAACCTTGGGAGGAATCTTGAAGACATCAAATGTCTTTGTTCCCCCTTGTAGGGGAAGGATCTGAGTAGGAGAGAGTCCAAACTTCACTACAAATCTTAACACTCTGATGACGAGGTACTACAGTAGTAAGGTCAACCCTTTGGAGTAAAAAGCCACTGTCAGATAAGTATCAAAAGTTCAGCCCCAAAAGAAACACAGGGGTGCCAATGACAATGTAACACAGCCCATAGAAAACAGTTTTGACAAATATAGTTATCAGCAGAAACAGTTGTACTGTTTTTGCATTGATATTGTAACAGAGATAAAAACAGAGTAACAATGTTACTAAGACTTACAGCTGCATGGAGCTACAAGCAGCAAAACAATCCCCTCAACAAAATTCAGAAAGCTTACGCAGGAGGACAGGCAGAGATGGAACAAATAAGGAAGACACAAGGTTCTTTAAATACTCAGGAAAAGAAAATATTACTAAACAGGAAAAGAGTCAACTCCTACATAAGAAGAATATGACACCTACATATAGATAATTCAGGCACTTTGGACACAATACTGCACTTTGACTTCGGAAGGAATGAAGAGTTCACTGGAAGCAAAGGTCTGCCATGATCATCACCACAGAATGTTGGGTTTTGTATGTTTATAAATCTTAGTAAGAACAGTTAAACAGAAAAAGGTAGCTGATAAACATTTCTGAAGACATTAGACCACCTCCGACTTGAGACCACCTTTACATTTCTTTGGGAAAAGCTATGATTTGGTATGCAGACAATTCATAAAGAACTAATTCAGCACCAGCCCTTGTCTTCAGGATCTTCTCAAATGGACTTTCTAGTTTTGATACTTCTAAGGAAGATATGCTTGTACCTGCTAGTTCAAATAGCAATAGTGAGTAATTAAAACGTGGCAGGCTGCTGGCAAATAATATGTTATGACACAGTATCTGGAAGCAGTTGCTCTGAAGTCTCTGTTGATTCAGAGAGTAGTAGCAGAATTAATGAAGTTTTTGGCTGCCCAGAGAAACTTACGATCCTGCTAACTCTTTCATCTGATGCAATTAAATATAGTTATGTGTCACTCTAAAGATCAAAAACTAGAATTTAAGATCTTCAAACTAATAGACTGGTACGTTGTTTTAATCAGACACTGAAAAAATGTAATAAAACATTTCATAAAAGGAGATCAAAGGTACTGGATCAGTTGTTACCACACCATCTTTGGGACTGACTATTGATGATAGCCAATCAAAAACCAAGTCACCATAAACCGATTTATTAAATTTAACTGTATGATATAAGACTTTAAGAATTTTTTTTAAGAAACAAAAAAGGATGAAATATATTTTTGTTTTAATGAGACTGTTGAGTAGGACTTCCTGTAAAAAAAGACTATGATTTGGGTGAAAAACAAACCAACCCAAACACACTTATACAACCCAGTCAGAGAATAAACTGATAAAGTATTAAAACTAGGAATAATAAAACTATTGCAAAATGAGGAATAATAAAACCATGAAGTTTTTTTTTTTTTTTTTTTTTTTTTAAATCAAACACACACTTATCTACATGCATATAACTATGCCTGATCCATTTTCTGTGTGGTAGTGAGCTGCTAGTGTGGTTTGGCACCCAGCTTGAACACAACACAGAAAGAAGTGTGGCATGTGAGCATCTGCAAGTAAAGAGTTTTCTCAACAAATTTTGATTCAGAAAAATGCAGGTTACATCATCTAGCTGCCACATTCCAATGGATGATAGACTGGGTTCTTCAGCTTTGTAAGGACAACGTGGGAAGTGGTCATATATCCCATCAAAGATTGCAGACATGCAGTTGAGTGCAAAAATGTAGAAGATGCTTTGTATTTGAGCAGGCAACGGTTACCTCTTTTATAATAATTTATCTACCGGGAATCTGTCTTTCTACTGGAAAGATCACAGAATCATAGAACCAGCAAGGTTGGAAGGGACCTCTGGAGATCATCTAGTCCAACCCTCCTGCTCAGCAGGGTCATCTACAGCATGGTAGACAGGGTTGTGTCCAGGTGGGCCTTGAAGATCTCCAGAGACGGAGACTCCACCACCTCTCTGGGCAACCTGGTCCAGTGCTCTGTCACTCTCACAGGGAAGAAATTCCCCCTCACGGTCAGGCAGAACTTCCTGTGCTTCAATTTCTGCCCATGGCCTCTTGTCCTGTCACATGGGGCAACTGAAGAGAGTTTGTCCCCGTCCCCTTGACACCCTCCCTTCAGGTACTTATACACATTGATAAGATCCCCCGAGTCTTCTCTTCCCCAGGCTGAAGAGGTCCAGCTCTTGCAGCCGTTCCTTATAGGGCAGGTGCTCCAGCCCTCTGATCATCCTCAAAAAATATTATTAATCTCCCGTGATACTTCATTTGCACTTTTCCTATTTTTCTAGTGGAACATCACATTTGCAAAAGTATTCAAATTTATTTTATTTTTATTTATCTTTTTAAGCCATGCCTAAAGAAAGTGTTCCAGTGTTCCCTAAGCATGGGCACCCTCCCCACTAAATCTACCTACTAACTTATTTGGTACTGTTTTTATACAATAAGCTTGAGAAAAATCACAAAATGGGTAAAGGTTCCTCAGGCACCTTCTCTTCTAACCTTGAGGGAAGTACATTGCATGCAGCCAGGAAGTGGTAGGCCACCAGGACCTGGATATTAGGAAGAATGGTTAGCCCTATGTTGTTGAGCCTAACAGTGATAAAGTAGTCTGAGAGAATAGCAGACCTAGTGACCTCCTTTCTTCTCCTTCCTTCAGAGAGGCAAGCTGGCACAGTTACTTCATAAAAAACTAATACAAGTAAAGACATGATATGTTACAACAAATCACAGAATTTCCCAAACCCCTTTTCAAGCTGTTTACAGTAATTTCTGATTTTTTCCTGTCATCTCTATAATATTTCATGTACAGTATAAAAGTGAAACAAGTCCCCTATCAGGTATGCAATTCTGTCATTTCTATTTTATATTTCAGTGGCTGAACACTGTTTACCTCTGAGCCACACTTGGGACAAGTAAAATACATGTCAAACAAATAGTTGCTTTTAATACAATAGTAACAAAAAACATGTGAGCAGCCTATGGTATGCGGCATGGTAGGCCACTCCCCACATAGTGAACACTCCTTGCAGTGAGCTGCTAATGTGTTTTCACTATTGGAAAGACCTGCAATAGGCAAAGACCAAGAAGAAATTTTGAGTTTCAGTTTTTGTAAATTAATAAGTGGTAGTAGATAGATCAGAAACTCAGCAAATCCATGCCACAAGAGCTCCCTGTTCACGTATTCAAATCCTATCTGACGCGCACTTTGAGGCTTGCAAAAAACTGATCTAATTCCTAGAATACGCTCTGTAAGGGTTGCAAATGTTCCTTTCTGAAGAAAAATCAGAAAATTTAGTAGTCCACAGAGTTTAAGAAGTCCAGCTCCAAAGTTAATACAATGTTTAATTCTGCAGAAAGATTCCGGCTGACGATTGCTAAATAAATCATAACATCTTTCTTCCAACCATCGTCCACCAACAGTTAAAATAAGATACCATAACTTCTGGTGTTTACTCAGGGGTTGGTATTTCTCTGTCTGAGATAAGTTATTCTTGTACTGAATATTCAGAATAGCCTGTCCAACAGTTGCATTCTTGGAATAGATAGTGAATCTCCACAATAAAAGCCATAAAAATGCTTTTACTTCTGGTTCAAAATGAGCCAACATCCCTGGTTTAAATCCATGGAAACAGCTGGTAAATTGGGACCATACTAGTTGCTCCAGGGCTTTGTTTAGTTCCAGCGCATCAAGCTGACTTATTCTGAGCACAGGATTCACACTCTTTTCATTCGCAATGTTGGAGGCCATGTCTTCACAAAAAGCTTTCTAGGAATAAATAAAAAAAGATTATAGTTTAATGAGGTATTTATTATTTTTATTCTTATTAAAAAATAGAAAGCTGTGATATACCAAAACTAAACAAAAAAACAACAAAAATTAATTTGCTATCAGGATCTACAAGTCTCTTTCAGTAATTTTCATATTACTAATATAACATTTCATCCTAAAAGGACTTACATTAGATTATTTCTCCAGAACAGTAACATATTCTTTTGGTTATAGGCAAGTCTATATCCTCTTCCAGACATTCACAAAACTTCACAGATTTAACATTTCACTATGAAAAGTAATACATTCCTGGGCATAACTGTAATATTCAATCACATCTTAAAAAGAAAGACCAGAGCAAGGTTTGCAAAGCTGTATGTTTTACGAGGAAATAGAAAAAATGAGCACATCAACTAAAATCTAGGAGAGATCTGGAAAAATCTGGATAAAAATGAAAAAAGAAAAAGTTAAAATATGTTAAATAAAGGCAATAATTTCTTGAATTTATAGAAGAATTCTTCTATTAAAGAAATATTCAGCATTTACACATATTATCATAGAGTACATCACTTAAGCCTGCATATATTTTCTGGTATTCTGTCGACAGTTGCAGGATTGTGCTACTTTCTGTATAAGCAATTTCCTGGTAAGATGATTAATGTGTATTAGAAACTTTGATAAATGGGTACTCTTCTTCTTCAAGGACTACAGAGTGAACCAAAATTATTTTAAAAAAATTGTATGATTTAAATGTCATTACATCTGAAATTCTGTGAATAAGAAAATAAATGCAATAAATTGCAAGAGCAAAATAAGGGTAACTCAGTGATGCATGACAGTGGGACAACTGATTTTTGTTCTTTTTGTCCACATTGAAAAAGAAAAAAAAAAAAAAAAAAAAAAAGAAAGAAAAAGGATTTCTAGGAGAACAAGTGATTACAGAAGAAAATGCAACAGATAACAGCTCCTGAATCAGATTCTTTGCATAGCAGACAAGCAAGAGTCAACAGCATTCTGGAAAAAGTACAGAAGAAGGTACTTCAAATTGTTACTTATAAGAGGAAACGCTGTTGTAACACAAGATTGCTTCAAAGAAAAGATGCTGTATAGGATCCAGTATAGGAATGGCTACTAAGGATATGAAGAGTACTAAAAATCTTCTCCAAACCCATAACCTGTTGTTGAAACTGTGTGCGCTAAAAGTTTATAAAACATTTGCAGTATTCCTTCTGTTTTCTATATCTAGACCAATCTAATTGGTCATGCCAGTAAGGAAAATATTGTGCAAACAAGGCTCAGGAAATATGACTTTGTTCTTTATGCATGCTGCAGAATAGTTTCCAATTAAGACTGGCCAGTCAGGTAGGATATGGGACAGTGCCACTTGGTTGCCATCAACTCCTCTTCCTCACTAGCAAAGAAAAATATAACTGAAGGCAATAGAAGGAGGCACTCTGTCCCTTCATCCAGGTCACCGACGAGTAGGTGGAACAATACCAGAGCCAGTATTGAGCCCTGGGGACTCCGCTAGCTACAGGCCTCCAACTAGACTTTGTGCCACTGATCATGACCCTTTCAGCTCTGCCATTCAGCCAGTTCTCAATCCACCTCACTGTCCACTCATCCAGCTGGCACTTCCTGAGCTCACCTAGGAGGATGTTATGGGAGACAGTGTCAAAAGCCTTGCTGAAATCGAGGTAGACAATATCCACTGCTCTCCCTTCATCTACCCAGACGGTCATCCCATCACAGAAGGCTGTCAGGTGGTTAAGCAGGATTTCCCCTTTGTGAAACCATGCTGACTGTTCCTGATCATCTTCTTGTCCTTCATATACTTAGCGATGGCATCCAGGATGAGCTGCTCCATCACTTTTCCAGGGATTGGTGTGAGGCTGACTGGCCTGTTGTTCCCTGGCTCCTCCTTCTTGCCCTTTTTGAAGGCAGGAGTGACATTTGCTTTCTTCCAGCACTCAGGCCCTTCTCCTGATTGCCATGACCTTTCAAAGATGATGGAGAATGGCCTAGCAATGATGTCTGCCAGCTCCCTCAGCATTCGTGGGTACATCCCATCAAGGCCTATGGACTTGTGGATGTCAAGTTTGGTTAAGTACTTGTGTAATGTAATTGATTTGTTGACTTTCTTTCTCTCTCTCTGTATGTGTGGGTGCATATATATAATTATATAATTTTCTTCATGTCCACAGAACTTCATTTTAAGGAAAGAGTTTAATGAGTCTACCAGTGTGGGACAGAACTTGACTACAAAAAAAATAGAATCCACTTTTGAACCAAGAACTCCAAACATCCCAGAAAAGGGAAGGCTATTGCACAACAATGTAAAAATCTTAATAAAGACTCTGTTAACATCCTTTAAGTTGTGCTTATGATATTCCTATGCAAGAAGAGCTAATTTTTTTGAACAACAATAAAGTAAGAATGTTCTCAATTTAAGTAATATAACTTGACATTATTTTGTTACTAGGTGTACCGAAAAGTTTGCTATGGGTCATGGCTTTTAATTGGACCCTGCCAGCTATCTAAACCTTACGTCCATGTAATTTTCATTTTAATGGGACTGTGTGGGACTGCTTACTCTTATACACATCTTGAAGTGCTCTGTTACACACTATACTTGCTTCAGAACATATAGGCTAGATGCTCCACCTGGCACACATTTCCTACTTATTTTCCATAGATAAGCACTGACATGGAAAATCTGAGATGAATACTCTCCCATGAAAAATATTTGCAGAAGTCATAATGAATAACGGTGGCTACTTCTGAGAGAGGAAGCCTAAATTCTAATCTTTCTCCATTTTCCTATAGTAAGTAATTCTCATTTTATTCCTTATTTATTATATCCATTGTTTAAATTCATAATAATTATGGGTTTCCCTTTTTATATTGCTTCCTCACAAAATCCTATCAGTGCGTTTTTAATTTTTTTCAGGTTTACTGTTTTCATAAATAGTGGTCCTACAACAGGAATAAATAAGAAATCTGCTCTTTGTTCCAAAACTAAGTAATAAAAACAAAGCCTATGAATGTCAATATCTTTTATTCATACTTTTAAAACTTAGTTTTACAGTCCACATTCTGCTCTGCTACACAGATCTTAAACAGAATATTGTTGTTCTCCACTGTTCTGCATTAAGTTCTGTTTTGTCAAGTCCTTAACGGTTTTATTCTTTTATTTCGTCTATTTAAAATTATTTAAAACTCAAGAACTTAGAACTGTAGACCCAATAATGAAAAAGATAAACATTAATATTCAGTTAAGAATGCCATCACACTGAGCTTGTAAGATCAGAATTCAGTAGTCAAAAAACAGGTGAGGATAAACAACAAACTACACACACGATTAACTTGTCACATAAATACATTTTAAGACAAAACACTGAAGAATACTCCTTAGAAGCTTTCCTGATGATTTTGTACCACCATAGATATTGCATAGAAAAGAAGAGTAAGAACTTAATTCTCAGGAAAAAAAAAATAGACCTTTTCTCTCTAAAGTAACCTGAATTTTGTCTGTTTTTTTTTTTTTTAAACTAAACAAATCAACAGTCCCACTTGTATAGTACACTGTACAACAAAACAAATTATTGTGTATCACCAGGGAAATAGAAATTTCTCATGGTATATATTAGTGCTGTTATCGAGCATTGTACAAATTATGAATGAATATATTTTATTTGGAAACATGTTATTGACAGAAATCTATCAATAGTAATGTAAGTATTGTCAACAGTCTGTCAATATTAATGTAATTATGATCTAAGACGATAACATGGATTTTAGCTATAACACCAAGTAACATCTCCTGCATTGCTGCTATCAATATAAGCACTATTATTGAACTGTTCTGAAACTATCAGTATGAGATGTATTACCATCAGGCATATTTGTCAATGCATTCTGCCTACAAAAATTCTACATTTAAATTTACAAGTTTGTAAACTTTGCCTGCAGGAATGCACAAATGCAAGTAATCTCTAGGGTACCGTTTCTCCTCAGGGCTATTCCACTGTGGATCAGTAATCAAAGAGTTTCTGCTGTAACAGCGCTAGTGCAATCTTACTCCCTGCTTTTCTAGTGTAATTATTAAAGACAAATACATTTATATGCAGAATCTTCAAGATATTTAAGTATGATTCGTTAAAACACTTTTTTAGAAGCCAAATAAAAATACATTTAAGTTAGAAATCAATTCTATTCCTTACTGTCCTAACTTAAAATTGCACTTAAATGCAAGAAATAGCACCCTACTCACTTTAAGGAGTAAATGATTTAACTATTTTAGATAATCTCTTCTATGCAGCCAAAACATCCTGAGCTAGAATGGATCACAAGAGACCATCTAATCCTACTTCAGCTTAAAGGCAGGCTCAGGAATATCTGGACAAATGTTTAACTACCAAAGCAGCAGATTCCATAGTTTCTCTAGATAGTTGATTCCAGTATTTTATCATCCCAGTAATTAAAAAAAAAAAAATCTAATATTCAATCTAAATCATCTTTAGAAAGAAAGATGGTTTTCACTCCACAGGAAAAAAGAATAAATAAAAATGGAGCAGAATTTCCTCTTTTGCTTTTCACACTTCAAAGGATACAGATATGAGGAGTGTGAGGGCATTAGACCTTACATAGAAGACTTGCCAAACTACAGACTCTATTTCCTCAATAGGCCTGGTATTATACTCCAGAATCAAACTGTTACTATTTAACTTGAAACCTTCTATATCTTCATATCTTTTTCTGTCACTTTACTGTCTGAATATTTATTTCCTATTTTCTATTCATATATTTGATTTGTTTTCCTCTTAAATACTGTGCTTCATGCTTGCCTGTACTGAATTTCATCTTGCTGATTTCAGAGATTCCCTCTAATTTGTCAAGATTATTTTGGATTCAGATCTTATGTTCAAAAAACAAACAAACAAACAAAAAAACCTTTCAACTCCTCTTCAGCTTAGTGTCACCAATAACTTCTGTAAGTGTGTGTTCTCCTCAATCTTGCAACTCATTAATGCCTTTTCATCTTGACAGGATTCTATAGATAATTAAAGGCAATTTTTCAACTAGATGCTGTTAACACCACCATCTAATGGAGATAGTATTGATATATTATGTTTTCCTAGCTTGTTTATGAAGGGAAAAATATCTTTATTAAAAATCAAGCTATATCCTACATAAAGTTTTTCCCATATTTATTAAGCTTGTCACCCTTTGCAGGAGGGCAAACAGAATAAGGTTTTTTATGAGTAGATTATGTCAAACCATATTGGCCATTTTACAGTCTCTCCTCCAGGTATTTTTAGACACTAATTAATAGCTAAACTATTTCTTACTAAATCTTTCTTTGGAGCTGAAACTGATATTTTTAAAGGAGACATTTTGCTGACTATTTTCATCCTCTGGGACATTAAATAAGTAAGTATGTAAATAATATCACTGATGCCTAATTCCACAATCATTCTAGGATGAATTTTGTTAAGATTTGTCAGTTGAGCACATCTATATCAAGATTCCTCAGGCTATTCTTTCTGTGCTTTAGTTCCACTCTTATTCCTATCTAAAATTAATTTTATAAAGCAGCAGGTCACAATTTACCTCTTTTATAAAAAGTATGAAATAAAAATTTCATTCTTTGAAAATCTCTTAGTTTTTCTCCTTTCTTGTTTAATAACAGGCATAGGTAACGGACCTATCCCTTTCTGCCTCCTCTTGCTTAGGATTTTACATCCTTCCATTGATTTTTTTTTGTGCTTTTTTTAATTGAAACTTATTTTATTCTTCAAAGTTACTGATTTTATCCTCAAATTTTTATACTATTCCTTTACATTCATCCTTAATCATGTTGCGTTCTTTTTACTTGTAAAATTCCTTTTTATTTATGCTGAAGAACTCCTGATAAAGTCTTTTACATTTATTATTTTAGTTTATTAACTATCCCAATGAAAAGAAAGTCATACTATAACAAACAACAGATCTTTTGGCCCTGATGATCTTTTTCTGAAGTCCAAAGACTCTGCCTACTACAACCTTGCAACTGTTGAAGATTATTTTTCTAATGCCCACTATCTTTATCTGTTCTCTCTGTCCTACTTCCCTGAGTGAATCTAACATTTCATAGTCACTTCCAACCAAAATTCCCTTCCACATTTAGATTCTTAAGTCTTCTCTTTCAGTTATAGCAGAAGCTAAAACAGCTGTTGCCTTACTAGTTTCTTTGACCTTCTGAAAGAAGTTTTGTCTTTACTTCATTCCAAGAATGGAATATTTCAGTCATCCTCTCCTGATTAGGCAGTGTACTGCAGATTACACCATAGTCTTGCTCTTTCTCATACTTCCCTCTACCTAAAAAGATTTAACATCAAATCATCATAATTTGACAGGACGTACATATAATTTTGACATAAAACAACACAGACTTCATTTTCCCTGCCTGCTCTTTTTAAATGTTTCATTACACAAATCAACTGCACTGCAGCAGACATTGAGAATACCTGTTTCAGAAGGTAAAAAACAAATGTATAAAACTTTCTGTAGTTTAGATGTATTAATATATCATTATAAATGATAGAGAAGAAATACAATCTAGAGAAAAATAGAAACAAAAGCTTTTACGTACTGAAAAGTTGGAATTGTGATGACTATCAGCCTATCACTAAGGAACATTATTATATACAAAAAAAAAAAAAATGTAGGGCTACAGAGTACTACCTAAAACAAGGAACAGAAGATTAGAGCACCACTTCAATAGACTAGTTTCTGCAAAATCCTAACATTCAGGTCTATGGCACAGGTAGTAATAAGTTGTGGGCATGCTAAGAATTACAGCCCCTCTAAATAAAACACTAACTTAAGAGTTCCTCTCTTCTGCAGGAATTACAAGGTATTACCCTATTGCTGTGGACCATGTTGCCATACTGTGTGTTTGCCAGAGAGAGAACAAGCCAGTAAAGAGGCAATAAGATGAAGACCAGAATTACGGTGAAGACACTGCGCTTTTGTGTTGACACCCTTGGTCTCTTATCCCTCTCCTTTTACGTTTACAAGGTTAGTGAACTGACAGAGAGCAATGAACATGATTTTTCACCCACTATATGAATGCTGAGATTTTTTTTTAAGGGAATTTTTTGAGGGGGAAATTCATTCCATTTAACTTTTGTCTTCAGATATTCTCAGTGCTAGAGAATGTTCTGATGACATTCTGAAATCACTGAACTTTGAAGACTGGAAATCAAACCATAGGTATTCAGTTGGCTATAAAATCTCCCCTTGTAAAGCACAAAACCAAGACCCTAACAAGTGAAAACCTCCTCATGTCTTGCTATTAATTATTGTCTCTTTTTTTGCTTATCAAGTGTAGAGAGAAATACCCTCAGATCAAAGTCTAATTGGGAGCCCCAACTGTGTTCTCTTAATCACTGTAAAATTAACTTATCACTAGATCATTACCTCAAATAACCTTATGAAGGATTGATTTTACATTCCTGTCTGGGTTTCTACACACTTGAGCTAAATACCTATCATTTTCTAAAGAACACAGAGAAGATTCTCTAACCATTTTGAATAACTACTAATATTAATTGAAATACTAGTAATACACTGCAATCACTGAAAATATTATTTATTTCTCAATGTACTCCTGAGAAGCAGGACAGAGAAAGTAAAGGAAAACACTGAAAGACTGAATAACAAGTCAATTCCATAGACGAAATTAAAGTTATTTATTTTGGAGGCTGAATGAACAACTAGCAACAAAACCTGTAATCTTGACTGCTACAGTTACATTTAATGTCAGAACACATAGAAGACAAATTCAAATCACAAACTGCTTTTCAAAATTAACTCAGTAATCTTAGATTTCGTAAAATGGAATACAACAGATTAGCCTCTGCTGAATACATGGAGACAACAAGAAAACATAAGGGTAGCTCATTGATTTATATTCCATACCCAAGAGAGGCAAAAATATTAGGGCTTCAAGGGACATAATCACCATAAGCTCAGAAGGACCAGAATTGATAAAACAGCAGTGAAGAGCAGTAGAAAAGCAGTGCCGTATTAGAAACTGTGCAACACTTCTGTCAGTATTTGATGGAAACTGAAAATCCGGCATAATACATTCTCTTGAACGCTTGCAAAGACGACCACTATCAGCCAGAATTAGAAATATTCTGAATACTAAGAGCTTTCCTTGACTTCAGAGAAATCTGTGATCAGTCAGTACTTTTTAAAGACAGACTATTTGAAACAAACAGATTTGACTGCCTAATTGCTGCATAACCGATATTTAACACATTACCTCATCAAGTTTAAGCTTTTGTCGCTGTAAATTTAACATCACAAAAGTGAATGTTGTATTTCCTGCAGTATAACATGAACAGATAACATCATCCTACTAAATTTTTGGACGTGGACCTAATTTTAAATTATTAAAATAATTAGAAAGAGAAGTAGGCAGTGAAGTCTTATGTTCAATCACTCTTCCTTTCTCTCATACTCCATTTCCTTTTCTTACTGTATCTTCCTTTTTTCTTCAAATCATCCTTTAGCATATCAAAGTCAAATTGTAAACTCCTCTGTAATGGAACACGTCTGTATTACTTGCAAATTCTCACTTCCAACTGTACGAAACCGAAGCAAGCTGCTGTTCCTTTAAATAGCTCCAGAAGGGAAAAAAAAAAGGAAAATAAATAAGAAAAATTGACAATCTGCATGGTAACTTCAGGCTTTTCAAAATATCTGGTTCAGAAAACTCTCCAACACCAAGATGAAGAGCCAAATATAAACCCACACAATCTTAACTCTCTCTGAAACTAGCAGTATCTCACGGGAATTATCTGGAGACATGCCTTACATTCACTGTTGCTCAACCCAAGTGATGGAGGGGTCAGTTGGAGTAGTTTGGCAGAGCTGTTACTGTGAGGGTTAACTACGAAGGACCAGCCCCGTGTGCGGAACATCTCTTGATTAAACCAGTATCAATATGTATAAGCAGCACACAAAAAAAAGATACAAGACCCCTCGTGCTACAAATGTAGGTCTCAGG
Organism: Rhea pennata; assembly: GCF_028389875.1. NCBI lineage: Eukaryota > Metazoa > Chordata > Aves > Rheiformes > Rheidae > Rhea > Rhea pennata. The sequence goes on along the minus strand of NC_084664.1, from coordinate 121,302,411 downwards.
GAACTGAACTGTTGAAGATCCCATTGGTAGATAACAAGGAGATCCTTGTACTTGAAGGGATTCTGGTCACGATGAGGATGTGAGTTATCCATTATTATATCTAGATAACTAAAACTATATACTGCATTGCATCTGTAAAAAGTGAAAAGGATGTAAAGCTTCGTAGATATGCCATCCTTTGTGTTAAGTAGGTGAAACATCACACTGTGGCAGAGGTACGCAGCTCCTTTTCGAATGGTTCAAAGACAGCATGAAAGCAAGGTTGTTAGAATGCAGTAGGCAGCTATAGCCATAACTCTTCACTTTCTGGTTACTGCTACTTACCTGAAAATTTGGCCTTACACTTAGCAACATATGTTAATATTTGGGTTTACTGTCATAAGGGCACTGTTCCTGACACAGCATTATTTGTTAAACATGGTCAAATTTATGTTTTTTTCTATGCCACCCCTTACCTTTCTTTAACTTGATACAAACTCAAAAAAGGTTAGGTGACTCAGTTAAATTCCCATTTCACAGCTCTGTTGTCCTGCCTGTGTTTGTCTGATCCATATGAATGGATCACATAATAGCTATGGAGGTATTAGGATGAAGACTGAGAAGATATGCAGAAGGGATTCAGAAGCAATGCCTTTTCTACATACTCAGATGCAATTTACCACAGATGACAGAACTCCTCGTTTGTAAAACACACAGTCACTGCCCAGACTTTATTCTATCTTTCCTCCTTTTTACAGAGATACATATAGTCATGTATTCAGCCATATACCAGCGTAACAGTGCTAATCCATGTACCGCATTGTAGGAACATAATTATTTAAAGTATCTATTAAATGAGAAAGACAAAATCTGTCCTAAATGCACCATTAACTCGTAATTAACTTCTGTCCACATTAGTACAAAAAAGGACTGGTTTGCAAAACCAATGCTGCAATAGACAGTATATATTTATGGTTTGTTAAAATCAAGAAGGCCTGGCATCAGGAAAAAGGTGAGCCTGTTTACCATTACTTTTAAGTTTTGGCCTTATATTATATGATATAACTTATGAATGATTAGATCTAATTATAATTAAGAATTCTCACCTGCTGGAAAGAAAGAACAGCATACTTGACCTATGTGTCTCGTTTTTAGGCTTCAGTAAGCTGACACAGTTTCCAGCATCTATAGTCACTCCCTCCTCTCCCCTCAATTGTGCATTCCCATCCTTTCTCAACTGGTTCCAATGCTCATTTGATCCTCCACTGAACTGTTTTAAAACTACTTTACTATGTTATACTGGCAGAAAGCAAACCTTTTTAAAATTATTTGTTTTTCCTGGAACTCTACTACACTGAAACAGGTCAGACTAGCATCAGGTAAGGCCTATGCAGAATTAGTTCAAAAAAAAAAAACAAACAAACAAACAAAAAAAAAAAAAAACAAAACAACAACAACAACAAAAAAAAAACCCAAAAAAAAAAAACCTCCAAAACAAATAAAAAAAACCCCACAGCATTAGGGTCAAGAATTAAAGGTGGGATGATGGTAGTCATGAGACTAGCTGCCTTTGAATCTCACCACTGTACTCTTAAATCTACTACCAGACAAAACAGACAGAAAACTGAGCTTTTCATTTGACTAGCACAACTGTTCTTACAGTCTTCAAGCCTGACATGCTGAATGAGCAAGGATAACTGAATAATGAAACTTTTTACAGTCTTTTGATGGTGAAAAAAAAAAGAGGAATTGTTTGCATGAGTCAACTGTAACATTTATGCAGATTTACTGGTTAGAGGCTACTCTGTTTAAGCAATGAATACTATTTGATTCCTTCCCGTCTTACCTCTTTGATATGACTGTACTTTGAAATGTTTAGCTTACACAGTGACTAACAGGGAAGTTGGGAAAATCAGATGTGCTTGGTGTCCCCAAATCTTGAGAGTTTTATTACTTGGTAATTATGGTAACTTTTAACATAAGAGAGAAGACTGATATGCTTTCACCACATTCTCTTCAATGCTATAAATACATTAGCATTTTAGAATCCACTAGTACAGCTGCATGCACATAAGCAGCAGCTTAGAAGAGGGATAATCATTTCCTCGCTATGCAGCCTGAGCAGTACACTGACTGAGGTTCTACCAGCCCCTCTGCAATTCCAAGGACCATTCCTGATTTAGTTAAGCAACATAACAATGTCATGGCCCTTTATTATTTTTTTTTCCTGGAAAAGCCTCCTTCTCCACGCCAGCCTCCTCCAGTAAAATCTGCTGTCAGTTCCTCAGCTTACAAAACTAATATTATTTTCAAATGTATCCTAGTTTTCTTAGATTTTTTAAACTTGTGTTATTTTCCTTCCTTCCTAACCCTACTGCGAATATTAGCAGTCATGGAGATTATGGGAAATAAGCAGTGGTATAGACATCATTTTTAGATGGGTTTTCCCCAGGCAGACACCAGTATGAATTCAGTAAATATGAACCTCCATAGGTCCCTTCTCTCAGGGGAAGAAGGAAGAGCTCAGACCTACTCAGACTAAATCCATTATCATAATTTCTTTCTCTTCCTGTATCACATATTTGTCTTCTTTCCTTCCAACTTATTTCTCTTCCTATTTATCTTTAGAATTCTTTCCTTTGAAAAAATATACATTCAAAACAACCTGAGAAAATTTCCAATTTTCCTAGTATGTGGACTACATTTCACCTACAAACAAAAAACAAACAAAAAAAAATCATCTGAGATAGGTACATTATAAACAGATATCCTCCTTTCTGCCCTCCCTTTCCTAAAGATTTTTGCAAAGATCAGATATGAATTGACAATAATTGTAGATGTAGGTCGCATATAATAGTTGCTACATGACTGCTGCCATTTAACACATTCGAGAAGTGGCAGGCCAGAGAGGCTGTTACTTTCTCTGTGCATATACAGCACAATCTGACTCATGAGTAAGATCCGCAGCTTTCTAGTAGAACACATTATCTTTTTTTGTTCACTGTTTTTAACTTTGCTATTTGAAGAGTACAGTGGGTGCTGTGGACTAACTGTCATTAAGAGCATGTTATCTTGTTAAAATCAAAGTTGTACCATAACACCCTCTCTTTTCCCTTCACTAGTCTACGTGAAAAAGTTCAAGAGTGAGCGAGAGAGTGTGGAAAAACCCAAACAAACAAAACTTGAACACCAAAAGCAGCTTGCTTGAAAACACCATACCGAAGAAGCCTCCTGCATTCCAAGATATACCATATTTTAGAGAATTTAAATTCTATCTCAACAGAAAGGGTGTGCCATTGATAACTGTAGCAGTAACACAGTAGTTTTGTGTATGACTGAAGGTGGGAATAAACTCAACTTCCACTATTTAGGTTAAAATTTTAAATTCACTCTGTACAAGCAAGTGAAAAGTTAGATACCTGCCATTTTTTTTTCCCTCAATCATGAGCAGTTGTATCAATTAAAAGTGGAGTCTCTATGAGCAGCTAAGATTGCTTGAATATATCTTTGATTATATAATTCATGCTCTAAGAAGTGAGTGTGAACTCAAATGTTGTGCCTGAAAAGATTAAATTTGGAAAGTAGCCCTTACTAGGGAGAAATACACTTTAGGGCATTCTAGTGAAAAAATGATTAACTGACTCCATGATCATCTTCTAACTGTGCATATCAGAAGTAAAAATATCATTTTAGTATTTTGTTTATATATATATATATATGAGTTGTTCAGCTTAGTATATATTACACCTATATATAAAGCTAATGTATTTGTATAGAGTTAGGCATTCTTATTTAAGAGATCAGTGGACGTTTTTCAGTATTTGTAAGATGGAGTTGGTTGTGAATTGCTTTAAAGAAATATGCCTCTCAAAGCTCATTGAAAAAGGGGTCTTTTCTGTGATCTTTCTGAAATGATAAGGAGGGTTGCCTTCTCTACATTTCCTAAAGTGCGTGTATGACTGCCCAGTGGTGTACCCCCCCCCCCGCCTTTTTTTTTTTTTTTTTCCCTCTATGTGATAAAAGGGTCATCCCTTTGGATCATGATCATGAATTGTGGACCAGTGTATTCTTTGTAAACTTCTGATGTGGTCCTGAAAGTTTAATATTTAAACTATGTTCTTAGAGAAAGCAGACACTAATATCAATAACTGCCTGAATAAGAATGAGGTCACACTAACTTCTGCTAGGGAATATTCAGATGAGAGAAATTGCTGAACTTTTTCAAGACTTTTAAGTCTTTCGAGATACTACTTCTTTAATAATAAAAAAAATCTTCCCCAAAGAGCATCAAATATCTAAAAATTTTCAGAAGTCAAGAACTAAAGCTAATGTAAAATAATCAATTTCTCTCTCCAATTACACTGATGTTAATCCAGAATAAATTTATTGGCAGACTCTGAAGGTCACTTCTTATTAAATACAGCACTATTTTTTTTTATTATTATTATTGGAGCACACCACACTTCCAAGCTAGGCATAGATGCAAGTTCATTAGTGTAACGTTACCAGTTAGCGTTAGCTGGAAACAAGTTTTCTGGATACAAATCATCTTATATCTTTTTGATTGCATTCTCCCTGAATAAACACAAAAATTACAGGTGCAAGAATATGATGGGAGTTTGGATACGTAGTTATGTCCTGGATTACTACTGCAACATACATCTTAAGAGAGGATCCAGATAGCACCCCCTCTATAATATGTTTTGAAGAGTCATTTATTTTACAATATATATTTTTAGTATTGATAGTACATAGCCATAAACTTATTTCCTTCCTTCCTAAATATTCTCTGAGTAGCAGTCTTTAGCAATTTTCAAAGCCATCACTTTAAAAGACTATAAGCTCTTAAAGGATTAAATACAAAAGATCAAATATCTTTCTTGACTTCCACCAAAGTATTTGATGTCAGAGCACAAGTGGAGGTCCTTGGATTAGTAACAGTGTCAAAAACTATCACAGTAGAGAAATTACCTTTCCTATGCTATTCTAAGAAGTTTCTACTGACATTTTTATATAATAATACCTGCTTGCAGGTTTTAATTGAGTTTTATTTAGCCCATTGGAAGAATATTTGCTTCCTACACATCCTAAATCATAGGTGTTATGTATCATAATATCTCTGTGGGTCATTACCTTCTCTAATAAAATAAGTGATATCTAGAATCTTGGGAAAAGAAGTTCTTCTAAAAGGACATACACAGCATTCTTAAAAAAAAAAAAAACAACATTCTCATCTGAAAACATTCAATTTAAAAGCAAACATATTAGACACTCAAAAGGAAAGGAGTCAAGTCACTCTACCATACAGCTCTTTAGAATGATCAGTAACTGGAAGTGTTGTATCTATGTCAGGCCAAATTATTTTTTACCTAGACATACTAATCTAATAAAGCACCTGATTTAAGTCATGAATTATCATCCAACAAAACTAGAAATTAAAGTTTTTGCATTTTTAAATAATCATCACCTGTAAAGAAAATTCTCTCCCTAAATGATGAGATTAACTTGAATCAGTTTTGCTTATTTTATTAATAAACCTCTGATCTTCAAATTCACACTGGGTGTATCTAACTTAATCCTCAGTAATCTACCGGCATAAACTGGGGCATGACATCCCATCTACCTGACAGTCTCTTAATCAGTGAATGGGTTTATAATGCATCTGAATGCCTACTACTTGAGAGGTTAAACTTTTTTTAAAAATAAATTCAGAGGATGATATTTTATGTGCTTGTACTGCTGTTCTAAGAGTCCTAAGGAGCATTTGGAGAGATTTGAGCATGAGTTCATTCAGATAGGTGCAATTTCACCATTATTACTCCATAGTTTTGCAACATTTCTAGCAGAAGTAAAGGAAACTTAGGCACTCATTCAATGAAACATCTAATTCTAATTATTTAGGCAATTATATCAACATTAAAAGTTTTAGTTTAAGTTTTAATAGGAATTCATTTCCTTCATCTTGTTCTGAAAACAATGAACAAGAACACAAGACTGAACCTAAGCAGGCCTAGAAGGAAAAGGACTTACCAAACCGAGGCAGAAGTCTAAGCTAAAAGCTATTTCAGCTGTTTTGTTCCCAGACTAATGCATTTTTATACATTTTGTATTCAATATACACGTATCTACTTTTTACTTAAAAATTGTAGGTAAAAAAAAATATAAAACAATTTATATTATAAATAGATTTATAATTAAAAATTGTTACCTACAAGAACTCCCAAACACACTCACTCTTGTCTTCCCATAATACAACCCAGGAAGAAAGCATGGAATGCTTTCCATGACGGAGTATGTAAATATAATATAGTTGCAAAACCTTCATCTATTTTATTTATAATACTATCCTCTGTATATTAGACACATGCTACAAACATTGTGATAATTGAAGTGCATATATGTAAGCTAACACTAGCAAAGAAAAGGTTTTCAAAAATAATAATCCAAATCTCATACTGCTTTTTGAGTAACAAAATCTGCAGTCTGGCTGACTGGCAACCTTCTGACAATTTTGAGTAATGACAGTAAGATCTGCTTTATGCAAAAGACAAGATAAATTCCTTATAAAACATTACCGCCATGTACAGAATATCAAAAAATTGGAAGAATACTTAAAAAAATGTTACAACAGCTTACTACACTATCATATTGTTCTCTAAAACATGGATGGTGACGCAAAGCCATCCCTTAACAGAAACCGCTTTCAACTGTGAAAAATTCCAACAGTCTAAATAAGTTCTTTAACAGTATGCACAGAAAGTATGAAGAAAAGAACTGAAACTAGATTCACAAGAAATACACTGTAATAGGTTTGAACTAGCCTGTTTGCAGTGTAACACCTAGCACAAAACACTTTTCTTCATATACACCAAAGATACAAATGGTGAGGTAGTCTCTCTAAAGACAAACTACATGAGCAACATAACTTTTTAATTCCAAGCAGATATTCTTACAAGAGCACTAGTCATAATAACAGGTGTTCTGAGACGGACATGATTCTCTATTCCTATAGTAAATTCTGGCAGAGGAATTAAAGTACTATCGTCAAGTCTGTCCAACACTCTCGACATTACACGAAGCCTACTGGTCTATCCATTTCTACAGATAAACAAGCCTTTGTTTTCCTTTAAAAAAAAAAAAAAAAAAAAAAAAAGCTTCGCATAATTGTGAAGCTAATTCACTAAATCTAGACCAAGTAACTGAAATTGATGACTTCATGTAGTGTGAGCACAGACTGAAACAAAAGAATTCAGATGTGTTCACTCTGCTACTCCCTTTTACAGTCTTTTTGTTATGTTAATTCCTGAGTCAGCAATGACATTTTAAATATTTTCTTATTAATCACTTCAGTAGATAAATTGACGATGAATCCTTCCAGGAAGTGAAGAAGAAAATGCTAATGAAAAGAAACAGAGGGAGGCATAAAGAAAGAAATAGTAGGAAAAAAAAAAAACCACTGACTGATGAAATCACTTTGATGAAGAATAAAAGCAGTACTAGCCTTAAAGTGAACACTTTAGCAGCAGTTAAGTCAGTTCAGAATTCACTAAGTTTCAGTAAAATCAAATAGATAACTAAGTATTTTGAATCAAGCTTCACTATAAGCTGGCTGTATTTCATCTTTCACCTTGATACACAATTCCCTCCCACTGAGAGGTGAAAGGTGATACAGGAATATGATTTCTGGATTTAAAGAAATACACAATCCTATGTTTTCTAGTAGTGACCATTAGTGGAAGTCACCTCTGTCAAAATAAGCTGGCATTGAGACTAAATCTATCCCAGCTTTGTTCGTGACAAACCATTATGTTGCCACTAAACACACCTGAGAGCTGCAAAAAATGGCTTATGAGAAAGTGGAATGGAGCCTCTGTCAACTTTAGCAGACAGCATCTATGAACTGAGAACAGACTTTTGAAAGTCCTTAAATGTTTCATTCTCTCAACTGACATCAGATTTACATTTCAGAGGAAAAAAGTCCCCTCCGGCAAAAATATTATGCCTTCTCCTCTCTACTCAACACCTTACAAGCCTCCATTCTTTCCTACCTTTCCCTTCGGGCCTAGCTGGCAGGCTGTAAAGTGCTTACACACGGAGGTACGCAGCAGCGGACACGCTCTCAGCGGGTTCCCTGAAGCTCAGGGCCCAGACACGGCGCTGCGAGGACTACAGACCTCTACGAACTGGGGCAGGAAGGCACCTCTCGCGGGGAGCCGCCGCGGGGCTCCGGCCGCACTGCCGCGGGCAAGGCGCGCGCCTCCGCGCCCCGCACCGGGCCCGCGCCCCACCGCGCCGCCCCCTACCCCACCCCACCCCACCCCGACTGACCTGCGCCGCCGCCGGCGGGGCCAGGCCGCGGCACCGAGGGGCAGGCGCTCCGGGCCGCGGGGGCGCAGGGACGAAGAGGGCTCCGTGCGAGGCGCCGACGGCCCCTCCGCGGCGGCCCGGCCGGCTCCCTCTGCCCCGGCCCCGGCCCCCGGGAGCTGGCCCGCCAGCCGGCCTGACAGCCCCCGCGGGCCACAGAGAGAGCTCCCGCCGCCTAGAACAGTCGCGCCACGAACGCTAGATACCACAGAGAGGCGCCTAGAGTGGCTCTGCCTACGCAGGAAGTAATCGCGGCGACCGAGATGACGCACTAGAAAAGCTCCCGCGACAGCATTCGTACCCGAGGAAAGGATGGCACGGCACGGGGGCGCTTGACTGACGGCCCACCGAGCAAATCACGCGGCTCTGAGGAGAGGTTGGGTAGCCAATGGGCAGAGGGCGGGGGCGGTGCCGGGCGTGAGGGAGTAGCCGGGTAGGTGGAAGTGGCGGGGGGGCTTTGCGGCTCGCTCGTTCTCCGTCTCTGCTGGCCCGTGTCGGGCCCCGGCTCTCAGCCCCTCGGTGGAAGCGGGGGCTCGTCGTGCCGCGGGGCTTTCCTGTGAACGCCATCTCCTCTCCCCTCCCCACCGCGCTGGCTCGGCCGCCGGCGCCCGGGTGGGCCCGGCCTCGGCCCCTCGGCCGGGGCGACGCAGGGCCGCAGGCAGGCAGGCAGGCGTTTGCCCTGCGGCTTGGCTGCAACACCGCTTCTTGCAGGCCTGGCGGATGGGTGCTGTGTGGTAGGGACCCAGCCTATTCAGGGGCTCGCCACAGCCGCTGCTGGGCGATGTAGGAGCAGTGCAACAGGCATAGAGGTGCGGTGAGGAAACTGGGGGGAAGGAAGGGAGGGCAGGGAGGGACAAGTACTTGCAAATGATTTGAGGGTGAGTTTTGGTGATAGGTTGCAGGCCCTTCCTTGATTGTTTCTCCAATAGGGACCAAACTGCAAATTGTGGAAAAAAGTATGGAAAACCCTTGGCCACTTTAAGGTTCTGTGGGTTTATGTGTAAAAGCTTGAATATGTTGCACGGTCATTTGAGGACAGCTCCACTAAGCTAAAAAGTTACACATTACAGTTTTAAAAAGCCAATTAAAGCAGATCCTCTAGAAATTGGACTGTAAGGACAAATTGGGAAGAATGTACATATTTAAATGAGAAAATTAAAAGTAGTAATCTTCCCTCTCCTGAGTAGTAATTGCTCTTAATTTTGGCTTATTCACAGATGATTTTAAAGTCTCAGTACTTCAGATAAGTTGCTGAGACATAAGGATTAAGGAGGTATTCTGTGGGCAGATACTGGTGGATCCTTCATCAATTCTTTTAACTTGGTCAAGAAGATAGCCCAGAAGACTACCTATCTGTGCTGTCACATGAAGGGACAAAGCCCATATTATGACTTTGAAAAAACAGTTCTGTTGAAAGTTTCTCCCGTTTTTATGATCATAAAGCATTTTCAAAACATTTGCCTCACTTTGCAAACAGTATTTCTTTGAGAAGAACTGTTTGAGGTGAATAGGACTAAGAACACATGACTGATACTGCAAAATTACTTAATGTGAAAACTATAAGCAAAATGGGATAACACTTTGCTTTTTGTACTAGTACCTCTCTTGTTGTCCTCAGCAAAATGTAGTAATAGAAAGCATATAACCATCAATAGGAACAAACAAAATCCCCCCCCAAATGTTTGGATAGTCCACAATATACAATACAATATTTGGAGGAGAGGGGGCATGCCTGTTTTTTTTTCTTGCCTTTTCAACACAAAAATCATGAATCTTTTTTTACTGAGGAGAAAAAGTAGTCATTCATTTAACTGAGTCACAGAATGAATATTATATATATTATCACTTATTTTTGCGTGTTTGAATTGGAAACAAAAACTTACACAGGGCACTGCATGCAGAGAGACCTGTCAGCTTTTAAAAGTTTTGTTAAGTGAGCCCTTATGTGACATGGGGCATATCACAGCAGTGCAACGTAGAAGAACCTGCAACTCCAGACAAGCAATGTTCTTCCTGTTGGGGCTTATTTTATTGTGAATCTGTCTGGGAGAGATGCTTTCTGAGTGAAAGATTGCTCTCCGGCTTCTTTTCTGTGTTGTGACCTGACATGACAGGTGCAGCTGACCATCTGTGTCTATTGCATGAGATCTTAGAGCAAAAGAAGCTTGCAACACCTAGTTGTCAATGCTTGAACATGCTCTGTAACAGGAAACGTAATCAAGGAGTACTAAGCAAGTCCTGCGTACAGAAGAAGTTTTGGCACATGTTCCAGAATACAAGTTTCAGAAATACTTGTAAAAGAAGCCACCTTTCCCCACCCACTCCATTTTTTGCAAGAAACACTGAACAAACAGTGATAGCTGAGATCCAGCATTCATCCAGAGGTCCTTTCAAACCTTACCATACTATGATTCTGTGATATTGTCATTTGTGTACTCATCTGACACTTGCATTTCTTGCTGTTCTTTCTGCTCTGTTCATACGGAGATCATCTGGCATGCATGCTGGAGAGAAATATCTCTCTCCCCCAGTACTCAGCATGTATAAAGATTGCAAATCCATTTCTGATCAGGCAAGTTTTACAGATTGAATGACTGGAAACAGGTAGTCTTTTTTCTAAACTGGAAAAGAGGATGCTTGCTTAAACTGAACTACACTGGTGAAAAAGGAAGTTTTCAGATACGCAAAATGAAATGGGTAGCAAAGTGAGATTACCTTTCTCTTTGAAAAAGCTTTCAACACCTCCTCTTCCCCACAAATAGTGCTTGAATTGTGTTGGTTTGCTGGTGATTCAAGAATCAAAATCTTATTTGTGGTGTCTTTGCAGACTTCACAGGTTAGGAATTTAGTCACTGCAGATAATGTTTTTCCTGAAGCAGAAAACTACAACCAAGGGACTGAAATATGAAGAAAGACTGGGGAATGGAAGAAAAATGAAAAGCTAGAGCATACCTTTGTCCAAGGTTTTAATTTGTGTCTAACCTTCCCTGTCATTTCTATCCTAATTCTTTCAGGAGATGATAGAAAAATATACTCTCTCACTACAGAAAAGCACTCTCAAATTTCCCTGCTACTACTTGAAACATGGTGATGCTTTTAAAGCAGACATTTTACATGGCCTTAGCTGCCCACAGGTCTGTCCTAAAACCAAAGTAGCCACTGTGCATACCTGGTAAGTACTGTTCATAAACATTTTTATAATGTTTGACCTTAAGAGTGACCTGAAGATTAATGGATATGTTGTATCAGTTTTAATGGGTCTCTTCTCCCTTGGATGCACACATGTGACTCCCATTAGCTGTAATGGGAGTTATATGTGTGCCTAGAGGTTAGATAAGACCTCTAAAGGTGCTGTTATGCTCTGTTGTATTAACAGTCTCATAATTGCTGAGGTGCTGCACCTTTGCATTGAAAGCAAACTAATTAAATCTGTCTAATATAATTTGGTATACTAGCATACCTGGCATGTATATGTATTTTCCTATGAGTACCTCAGTATATAGGTGCATAGGCCGAATCAAATGCAGAATTTTAATTTAATTCTGTAGTTGCTTTCCTTTTAGTATCTTTTTAAAATTCAAAATGATTTCATAAATTTAGTTCCTGAGAAAGAGGACTATTCATATCCATACAGAGGAAAAAGATGGATGTTTTTTTTTGTCATTGTTAAAGTGTGTATTTAGAGAAGGGACTACATTCTGACAGTAAGCACATTTGCCATCTTAATATCAAGTTTGATTCTTGTTTTTGATGTCTCGATTCATGCACTTTAAAAAAGGCAGACCTAGAAGTATTAACACAAAGCTTGATATTGAATTCTAATTATAGCTGTTACTCATTTCTTCTAAGTACCTTTAGAATAGAATTGCTAAGGTTGGAAGGGACCTCTGGAGATCACCTGGTCCAACCCTCAAACGAGTGGCCTGTACAGGGATCGAACCTGCAACCCTGGCGTTAATAGCACCATGCAAATGAGCTAAACCTTACACAAAGCACTTCACCTTTCTTTGATTTCCCCATATGTAAAATACCTGCTTGCTTCTCAGTGTTGTAGACATAAATTAAGATCTGTTCTGTGCTTTGAAAATTTAAGACTGGTCCCACCCACTGTGTTTTGCGGGCATAATAATGACAGCTCAGGAGGTGGAAAAATAATCATAGTATCTAACTGATACAGCCAGCAAAACTCTTGGTGGGGATGTAGGCATATTGACAGAATTGTTTCTGTTGCTCAGTTTGTGATACGTAAGGCAGTTTAATTTACTGAAAAACTTTGGCATGGTTTTCGGTGGAGGAGACTGTATAGTAACCAAATTACTGTATGTTGTATGTACATTAGACATTTTTATCAATCAAAATCTTAATAGAATTTAACTGTAACTATGAAAGTTTGTGTTCTGTCTTCCACGACTATTTCCATAAGTTGTAAAATTAACTATGACATAGTATTCTTTGAAGATACACGTTTGGAGAAGGAATGAATCTCAGTATTTACATTCTGCAAAAAAGAAATGACTTTGCATAGTAACCTCCACATTTAAGTCTGTCTTTCTTGTGCCCGATTAAATTATTTTATGTAAGCTCAATTCTATGATTTAATTCTGTGATCAATTCTGTGATTTGTGAAGTAGTGGAAAGATCCTGCATCTTTTCTGTTTTTTCTTTTTTTTTTTTTTTTTAATTTGTCTTTGTGTGGCTGTTAGTCCTTATGTTTATTTGCAAACCTCAGATTTCCACTGAGATGGGGTGATAATGTCTTAGCTCTGTAATTTGTAAGATACCTAGGAAACGAATGGTTTTGTAAATATCCGTCTTTATTTTTCACTCTAATGTATATAAAGTATGCTACAGTTTGAACAACATTTTTTCCTCAGATAAATTTTCAAAATTAATTTAGTTGTCATTTTAGTATCCCAGGGTTATTTCTCCTTTACCCTTTCCTTCTAAAGATGAAACAGTTATTCTTTTCAGTGTTACGTTACGTATTCACAGAGTATTTTTAAAGGAAGTTGAAAAATGAATTTAGCTCACTTTTATAGGTATACTTATCCATAGAAAAGAAGGAACATGTCTCTTGTATAACCCTGACAGATTGTACATCTTTAATTCTAAGTTTTTAAGATGCATTTTAGATGCACTCCTACTCTTTTTTTTTTTTTTTTTTTTTTTTTTTTCCCTAACTCTTGGTTTGGTGACATACCTGTAAATTCTGCGAGAGAGAGAGATTGTCTTATGTATTTGTACAGCATAATTTGTATGTATCTGTTTTTATATTATGTATTTGTATCAAACACCCTCTCATGAAGCTTCTCCTGGAAGAAATACTTATAATTTTGCTGTTATTTTTAAACCATTTTTGTAAGCAGACTGATGTCTTCAAAAGGATTTATATTTTATTTCCCCTAGCAAAGCTGTTTATATTATGATTTTTGCCAGGGTCATGGTTGACTGAGAGTGTGTGGTTTATTCCATCTCCCGTATTTGAATGGAGGTATTTGAGTAAATTGAACACTGGAACAGGCTGGGCAGAGATCTTGTAGAGTCTGCCTCCTTGGAGGTATTTACAGGCTCACTGGACATGATCCTGAGCAACCTGCTGATATTATTAAATTATACTGCCTATATTTAATTTTTATGCATATAATTTTGATTGCCTTCAAAAGTTACTTTACTAGTGTTGAAGCTGAAAACAGAAAAAAGTATCATGATTTTTTTGATCTGATATCGAAGTTCATTGTTTGGTAGCTCTAGTGACTTGATTCACTCTGTTTCACTAACTCTGATTCACTAAGTTTAAGATGCTGCTGTTACGCAACTGTTTTCTTCAGTTCTGTAAAAAATCTTTCAAAAAGGTGACTGAGTTGGTAAGCTGAAGGCGGTAATTTAGCCTCTCTGTTTCATTGTCCCATGCCTTCATTAACAGATTAAACATTAGTGGTCTAAAAATCGGAATGATTTAGACATAGACATGCATGCCAATTGACCATAGGAATTACTGAAAGGTGCAAGTGGAAAGCAGATCGATGATACCATCTCTATAGCAATTTGAACTCACCACCAAAACTCTTGAGGATTTTAGAATCTTATCAACTCTTAGGTAGTATTCCATAAAGCTTTTATGTACTCCAAGTATATTGAAAGTCACTAATTATACCTGGAAAAAAGGTCTACTACATTTCATATGCCCATAAAATTGTAAATGTTAATAAATCACTCTAGATTAATGATTCCTATATGAACTTAATAAGGAAAAATAAAATAAAAAGGGTCATGATAAATTAATCTTTATTTTGGTAATCTGTAGTTTGTATTGCCTCTACTTGCACACTTCACAGATGGAACAAAATGGATGGTTTCATTTGTTAGTGGTCTGTAGAGAGATTGATTTGATGTGCTTTTTCTAGCTTGTGTTGAACCCAGTACCTTAATACAAAAAAATACAGCCATCAAGGTATGCATGGGGAAAAGGCTGTAGAGGACATGTCTTGATTTATTGTTTTTTATTTTATGATAAATTTTGAATTCTTTCTGTCTGTCTTTTTTTAGTTGTGTTTGGTTTTGCAATGGGATTAGACGGATAGTCCAACTTTATTTTCTTTTATGAATGAGTTATTTATCCTATTCAATTCATTCTGCTGGTAGTATCATAGAAAAATGTTGTAGGAATTCACTACTTTTTAACTCAATTTTCACAAGCCAGTGTTGCTCGCAGCTGGGATAAAGGGGCTTACCTGATTCTGAATTAAGGTATGTGATGGATATACAGCAGTATTTGTTATTTTTATTATGTACATATTAGTAGTGATTTTATCAGCCTAATTTAGAATTTTTGTATTATGATTTATTCTAGGTTAGAGGAAATTATCACCAAATAGCATGGCATGTTTTCAGTTGACTGCTCATGTACTTATATATGCAAAATAATCTAAGTTGTGCAGGTACCTAAAAGCAGGAGGATAACTGCTTTTGAGAGGAAAGGTATGTTGTATTCTGATATCAGCAATAACTTAGATCACATTGGTATCACATCAGAATAATGTTTTACAGCCTCTGCCAATTTAAAAATCAAATTGATGTTAGATTTGTATAGAATAACACATTTGACTGACAGGAAAAGCTGTTATAGATGGATGTGATGTTCTATCCTTGTATAACAAGGGTTTTGACTGACAATTTAACAGTAGTACACTTTCTATCCCATATATTCTAAATGATTATTATTACAGTACAAAACATTTTTTGCACTTGCTGTATATAGATAACATGTACACTTTTTGTGTAATAACATTCAAGAAGAGAGGGTTTTTTATATCTTAGAGAAGATGACAATTAATGAACACTCTGTCTGACACTTATAACCAATGTCAAGGATTGCTATTGTGGCGCATGGTAATGCAAAAAATATTGGGTACTTAGCTCCAAGTGGAAGATCAGCATAACTCTTGACACATGCTGCATGGTGGATAAAATAAATCTCCTTGGAGAGCAATAGAAATATTTCTTAAACTGAAGAGTACCTTTCTGTTTTATAATTCCTCTCTTCAGCCTTGCAGTTCTGTGCATCACTGTAACATACAGTTTTAATATGAAAATTAGCTGTTTAAAAATGGTAACTATTAATGCATCAAATGTGCCTTCTGTGCTTTGCAGTCAATATTCCTCTTGATGTGCAACATAAGATTCTTCATTAGAACTATAGCTGGAGATAAGAAAACTATACTTTTTCTTGTTTAGATATCTTCTCTCCCTATTTTCTTTTGAGGAACCTTCTTTTGGTAGTATCTTTTTCATTTTAGACTTCTATTTTAAATTCTTGGCATCAATTGTCCCTTAGATATTTTTAGTACTATATACACTAACTTGATTCTCAAAGTGCAAGTGTCTCCCATTTTGTATAGTTTTTCAGGAAACCAAGAATGCCATAATGTATCCGTTTGATTATATCTGATGAGGTTGCAGAGATCAGCACTGAAATCTAAACTTCCCTGTAAACTTCACTTTAGTGTTGCATGCAGCTACTGATAAAGACATGTTATTTTATGATCCTCTCAATGAAAAATAATTTGAAAAAAATGAAGAAAAATTGAGCTGTGTTTACAAAAACAGGTCTCTGTTCTATCTTTATGATTGTTTAAATTGGGAGAACGTGATAAATACAGAAATTGCTTTTACACTATTGAAAGAAATGGCTTATCCTGAGAGATATTTTACCATAATGACATAATATTTGATGAAGGAATTAAGTAGATTCATTTGTTGACCACATTCTGTGAGATAGGAGATAATGCAGAATAATGAGAATAATTTTGCTTGTTTGTTCAGTAAAATTTTATGTTTCTATAGAAGGATAAATACAGTAAATGTTTCATTCAACAACAGGGTCATTTATTGGTTTGAGACCAGCAGTGAAAACTGGTGGTGAAAATTTCCCATGAAGTACTTAAAAGGTTTTTAAAAATGTCTGCTGTTAGTGCCAGCTCAACACTTTGCAAGTTTTAAGTATAGCACCAGTGCTTTTCCATCAGTGAGTTTTGAAATGAAGGAATGGATGTAAGTTTTTTTTTCTTTTTTTTTTGAAATAATACTATTCAGAAAAACTGAAATTGAATTCAGTTGAATCCTTCATCTGCTACTTAATTCAAAAGAGGACTAATGACAGGCCTCTGTGTATGGACCAAATTCTAGAGGTTGTTAAAGCACACACTTTGCCAACCACTGAAGTTTGTTGAGATCGTAATCTCAGATTGTGTTCTAGTTTCTGTGTGGAATGTGTTTAAGTAGGTACAGAATTGCTCTCTGCGTTCTCTTAGCCGACCACATCTGTCTGTGTCCCTTTTGTTTAGCCCAGCCTATCTCTTTCTGGTGTCTTTTCTCATCTTGCTTACCATTTATCCTCACCTTACTTTCTGTCCTGACTTTACTCATTGTCTTCCTTGAGTAAGTATGCTTCTGAAAGGTCTCATCTTAGTTTCTCCCCTTCTGCATTTTTTTCCTCTGACCTTTTGCATCGTTGTTCCAAAAACAGTTGTCTGTCTAATCTACCTAATTGTTTTTGGCCTTTCTTCCCTCTTTTATACTTCTCTCATCTGTGAACTTTCGGTGTTCTGCTAGTGAAGGAACAAAAGGCACAGAAGGAAATGTTCCCCTGCTGTCTATTCTTGTCTTTGGCAAGAACAGGCTTTGTAACAGCCTGGAACAGAGGCAACTACAGAAAGGTTGAATTAGCTCCTTCATCTCCAAATTGGAGAATACTCGGGAGAGGCTTGTTTCTGTTTTTTTGTTTTTCTAGGAGATTTTGCTTTTAGAATGAGGTTTTGGCTGAGCACATGCAAAATATAATTTGAAGTGATTCACAACTTGGTCAAAGGTGAAAAAATTTTTACAGGGCTCACAAAAGCACAGCATTGACATAGTTCATTTCACGT
Organism: Rhea pennata; assembly: GCF_028389875.1. Taxonomy (NCBI): domain Eukaryota; kingdom Metazoa; phylum Chordata; class Aves; order Rheiformes; family Rheidae; genus Rhea; species Rhea pennata. Next base: position 121,284,643 of record NC_084664.1, on the reverse strand, counting down.
GCCCTCTTTCAAGTTTTTGCATTAAATTGTGATGAGGCTTACACTTTTAATCAAAACAATTGCTCACATTTTAACAAGACTAAAGCTTTTCCCGTGTACTTTGCTCTTGAAGTGAACACACCATTTTTATTGTCCTTCTGAGGTGTCTCTTTGATCTACCAAAAAAAAGTACAATCTGGGACAAGCATAAAAAAATACTCTCCAAAAGATAGAGCTTGGCGCTTAAGCAGCTGAAAAATAAAGTTTAAGAGTTAGGGAAAGTCGATATCTTTAAATACTTGCAAACTAACACTGTTTAAAAATACTGTGAGGGGAACACCTTTGTAAACTATCTTATTTTTCTAATTAAAAAAAATGGGTTTCCTTCTTAACAAGAGAATTTCCTCTCTGAGCAGAGACCTGATTCTAGAATCTGATAGATTAATTTGCAGAATAGAGTAATGAAAATATATTAACAGCTTTTTCAATAAGTTAATAGGTTTCAAGTCATATCATGACAGTTGTAATACCTTTGAGAACTCAGTCCCTCTCTCAGATTTGGTAGAACTAGATCAATGGATTAAAATTTAAGGTAAAACAGTCTAGAGTTGGGGAATTTTACTTGAGATAATTCACTGTCCATGATCACAAGACTCTGCACACTGACTTGGGAGTTGAGAAAAAGAACAGAATAAGGCAAACACCTAAGCATCTATTCTTCATCTCTCCCCTGCGAATTTCCTTTATTTTTGCCATGAGTTACACTTGATCCATAAGAGCTCCTCCAGTGAGCCGCACACAAGGTGCGTGACAGTTTGTTTGCTGCTTTGTGCTCAACATGTGTCCTGCCATGGTGAGAATCACCTGCGGCCGCAGTCTTTCAGCGGTTTCCCTGTCCTGGTCTGGGTTGCCTGTGGCCTCAGTCCCTCAGCAGTGTCCCCACAACTGCTTGGGGCATCTGCAGTCTGTTGGGAGCCCCCGCTCCACGCCATGAGTGTCTCCACCCCTTTGCAGCTGTCTTAAATACATCTGAGAAGGGGTAATGTGTGCTCCTCTGATGGACTAATGTTTCGGTGTACAATCTTTTTTTTTTTCTTTTTTTTTTTCTTTTTTCTCCCCACAGTTTTTGTCTGCTTTGTGGCAGGCTGGAGCCAATTTCAACTGGCATAGGGCAGTTCATGATGTCCTCCCACCCAGGTCACCGTTGCAGCCCCTGCGACTTAGAGCCTATGCTATATGCCCATTACAGGTATGCGAAAGAGAGAATAAATAAACAGACAGATAACAGATGCCTACCTCAAGTTTCCATACAAAACTATGGAGCAGAAAGGAGGGCACTGACTTTTTACTTTGCTGATTATTCTTAGAAGATGGATAAAATATTTATCACTTAAGTGATGAATAAGATACCTGCTTTGGAGGAAGGATTTTGACAGTGAATTTCAGTGTCCTACAGGTGTGTAATGGGAATGTTCCTCATAGGGTGATATTAGATTGCAAAGAGCAGAGAATGTAGAAATCCTGTCACTTTGACATTAGCCTGTTTTACCTCTCCTTTAGGAATATTTATAGACTCCAGCATTGTATAGAACCCAGATTTTTAAAATATTTGTATAATAATATTCATTATTTACTTCAGAGTGCATTGGAATTTTGCAAAAGAGACAATAATCCCAACTCAGATAGGGGAAGATGGAGTTCTAGAAAGTTATAAGTGCTATTATATTTTAACTGTGGGTTAGAATACTTAATAAATATAAGTTCACTTGTGGCAGTCATTAAGTTTATGGAAGGAGTTGAGTGAGGCAAAGGGGTTTGTTTGGCAAACAGTGTTAGAATTGTACAAGGAGTTAAAATTTGTCTTGGTCAGCTTCCAAAAGCTATATCCTAAAGGAAACCATGTTGTTAGTATGTTACAGAACCTTTAACCTTTAGATCAGTCTAAACTTCTAATAAAAGTAAGAAAGCATGCCCTCTTCCCCAACAGTTCCTTGAGGCTACTTTTCCAAACATTTTTGATTCTGGTTAACTTTTATTTTAATATGTATTACCTTAGATGGATACGCTGCTTATGACAATTAGGAAAAAAATGAGTGATGGAATAACGTAGATAGAGAAGTGAGGAATACATGAGTGTTTTAACTTATAATAAATAACAGAATTTTGTGAGAGGTGATCCCTTTTTAATGTTATGAGCTTAATTTTTCTTGTTTTATTCTCAATTCATGTGAGAAGAACTACTGTATCAGTTCTATATCAGTGATCTAAATAATCAAAATAGAGCGGTTTTTTTTCAGACAACTGAAGATGTTTGAAGAGAGGCCAGTGAAGAAGTTGTTCAGTTGGATGCTGTGATATTGAGAGCAGATTAGAAAAATAATGTAAAATCATGGCTGCCAACTTGCTATAAACATAAATTTCTCTCAGCATTTTTTCTCAGCTTTATGGTTACTTCTTACATCTTTCTACTTCTATCTTCAATATCTAGTTTTGCCTGTCTCTCTAATATATTTCTCCATATGTTTTGAGATTACTGATTCTCCAAAATACTTGCTAAATTGGATTAATATCTTTTCCCTCAGCCAACCGTGGCTGAGAGAAACTAAAAAGCTGGTTTAACTAAATAAGCTTAAGAAAAGACTTAGTTAAAAGTTATAGAAACCTAGAGATTTCAGATAATCTTGAATCTAGTGGATGAATAAACAGATCGATGGATGGTAGGTGAATTTAGGCAAATTTAGAAAAGGTTTAATTTTATAGTGACGGTATTTAACCAGTGGAACAAATTGTATAGGAGTACAATGGAGTCTTTAGAGCCTGAAGTCTTTTAAATTGGAATTGGAGATCATTGAGTACAACAAACTATTGCGTTAGCAGGAGTTTATAGATTTAATTTGGAGACATCTAATTGTATTGTCTGTGTTATTCAAGAGAACAGCATAGATTATTGTAAATAGCCTTAAGTTCTGTAAGTCTAGAATTTGAACTCTTTATGTATATGAGATGAAGCAAAAATTACAGTCGTAGTAAGGAAAGCAAAGGAAGAACACAGGAGGGCTACAGTACTTACCATAAACCATAAATGGTATGTGACAGAAGACCAGTTCTTTTTTATATTAGACTCCTAAGAAGTTATTGCATAGGTAGGATACTCAATTAGCTAAAGGGAGGAAGATGTTCATGTTGAAAACAGGATATAGAAGGATGTTTTAAAGCACATCTACACCCTGCAATGCTTAGGTAATTAGCCAAAGTACAATGTAATACTAATAGATATTCTTATATTAGGAGTGAAGCTAGTATTTCTGTTTCATGTAATGTTGTATGTAAATGTGCCAGCTGATTTAGTGCTAATTCAGACATCTCTAACATGATACTGCATTGTATGGCCCCAGTGTATCCTTAGAATTGCAGCTGGCTTTCTAAGGAGTATTTATTTTTGAGGAAATTTTTGTGTTCGTACAAAGAAGAAATAACAATTTAATTTTTAATGCATTCTGATTTCTTTTGGAGTAACTGCATTAATATCTTACTAGGGAATTTTTGCTTTTAACCAGATTTAGTGCAGTTCAGTTTCTCAACACTAAGGCATGTTGTTTTTTTGCCTTGTATACTAGGCTTTGTGGAAAGCCTGTGTTGCCAATGACAGACAAATTTACTGTAATGACCACTGGTCAAGTCAACAAAAAGACCAACCAGCTAAAAATGGTGCTTATGTGCTTTACTGTGGCTCTGGTCTCATGTTTTGACTTGCATGCAGTTGGTAGGTATGTAGACTACGAGTATAATTAAACCATTTCTGTCTTATCTTTTTAGAGAGAAAAGGATTGTAGGTGTAGGTTACCACTGCAGCCTCTCTTCAACCTGTTTAGTATGCCTTTCTCTAATTAGAAAGTAAACAGAGTAACCAGGCTATGGATGGAAAGAGGATCCTTCCTCCATCCTTCTTTTACAGACCAAGCATGTCCCCCCTTTTTAGGGCTTTCACATGATGCAATGATATTTTCCATTGTTTCTTATGAGGATACAAAAATGACTAGCTGATTTGGAGAGCTGTGGAATCTGGTCTGTCAGTCCACAGTGCAACAAATGTGAAGGACAGGAGTGTGAAGTAAGGGAAAAAGGGTTAGTGCCAAATGATGGTATTGAACAGTGCCTGATCTTCACCCTATCTCTTTCTTCTGTGTTGAGAAAGTATAAATACTGCTGTACTGCGTGAATACTGTTTCCTTTTCCTGAACTGGAGGTCAGTGGCAGTTGAGATTAAAAGCAGCCACCAGAGTCCTTGAAGAGGAAGCAGCTGTCAGCTGCAAGAAGTAACGTATTTCCAAACAACAACTTCTTCTTTTGGAGGCAGCAAGAGTTGATGGTCAGCCAGGTCTTGCAGCTTCTCAACTATGTATACCTAAACAAAAGGCAAAATATGTTTTTGTGCCAGTTTTCTCACAACAAAATAATATCTTGAGTTGCATTTGGATAAATGTAGTATTACCTATATCTATATTTAATTGTAATATGATTTCCTCAAATGACACTTTCAAAATGAAAACCTAAAAAAGTTACTGAAATCTCACGTGCAGGTTTGTTATGCGTTACCTGAAACAACTTTCATCCCACTGTTGAATTATTAGATAGAATATGGTCTCCATGTGCCAGCATATCATTTGTGTTTTTCTCTATCTCTAGCTCTTATGTTATGTAAAGTCTAACCAAATTAGCAAATAGCATATAACTCTGAGGTCTTATCAAGCTGTTGATGAAGTCCAAGGAAAAAAAACATGACAGGATCATTCTTGAGTACTTTCTTCACAGTTTCAAAGTCATATTTGAAACTTCAGATTGTCCAATTGACAGTTGGTGGGATGTTGTGTGCTGCTGATATTGTATGCTGGCTTCTCCAAAATTGAGGGGTAAATAAGAAAAACTTGATGCATGAAGTCTTCTTCCTGTAGTAAACTTGACTTTTCTGTATTATTTCTTCTTTTAGAATGCTGATAATAGATTATGCAATCCTTTCATGAACATATTAATGGACTGATATTTTATTCTGCATGTGCCAAACTTTCCATTAATGATTTGGATTTTCTGATGATAAATTTACTGTAAATCCAGTTAAATATTCTGTCATTTTGCATCTTTGCAGATTGTTTGTTTTTCTTGTGCACTAATAGATAGTCATATCAATTTATATAAGAAATATTTCCTATATCTTAATTTTATTTCACATATCTTATTCTTTAAAAGTTGTATTTTCATCTCAATTCAGATAACCTCTTTACAAGACATTAAGTGATGAGCTTGCCATTGTTCTAAACATAGGGATGTATACTTGGTGTTAATTACTTAGAATCTTAGTCATTTTTCTGGAAATTAGGTTTTGTATAGAAGGTTTTTCCCTATTTCTTATGACTGTGTAAGAGTGCTTGACCTTTCAGTTGTATATATTTTTTCATGATGATAAATTCACAGGATACACTGTCTTTACCGTGTATAATGATTTTACTGTTACTAATACAAGATGACTTACCTTAAACAGTGCATTTTTACTTGGTATACTAGGTAAGGGAAAAGTATTGTGAATCCTCTGTGCTGCTCCTCACTCCTCTCATTTTTACCCTGGTTATTGATCATTTACAGTGCATTCTTCTGCGAGTGTCATTCTCTGCAACGGTGCTGCTCCTTCTTTTTGCAGCCTAAATCAAAGGGTTAATTAAAAATCCATTTTTAAGAGCAACAGTGGTTTTAATGGGGATAGAGGCCACTCTCAATTCAAGTTCTATCCTGGGACCATTTTCTAGCGCTCTAGGAGATAGCTTTGCTTTGGCAGCTGATGGGGACAAAGAGAATTTTTCTGAAGCTAAGCCCTCATGTGTGGTGTCCTCAGTAAGTTTAAAAGGTCCTTGAAATTGCTCGTATTTTGATGTCAAAATTTTATTTCTTGTTCAGTTATTGTTAATTGTACTGTTTGCATATCGAAATGTAGTGCTTGCCTTTGTTGATTCTTAATGCTTTTTCAACACAGTGACAAGATGCATTTTTGCTATTTGCTGTTTATGCTTTTTATGTTAATCAGTTGCTGATTGATAAAAACTTTTCAGATACAATGGAAGTGTTGGATTTATTTTCTGACTATGGATCTGGGAAAATAATGTGTTATATCCACAAACACTTTGCATGTTTTGAATCTGAAGTCTAGAAAATTAAAAAAAAAAAATGTCTAGAAATAATCCAAAAATAAAAACTGCTTTTTCGTGATCCATTCAAACAACAAATAGTTTGAATACTCAAGGTTGAAATTTTAGTTGAAGTTTTCAATACCTTTTGAATTTGCCATATATATACATATATATATGTAACATACATAAATTCATTTTCAAATATGGATACGTATGATTTATACTTGATGACTTAGAATTAAATAGTAAGAATTCAAATGATATATCAATGAGATGGTGCTTCTTTCTATGAAGCAAAATCAAGAGTAGAAAATATGGCACTACATAGCACTATTTTTTTTTGCTTTACTGGCAAAAATGAACATGGCTAATGTATTTATCATAATTTAAAATTAAAATAGCTATATTCCTAGTAAACTAAGAATATTATAAACTACTTTCAGTAAGTACTACTTTTCATGTGTGCAAAACTATAGACTTTCTGATACATTGCAATATGTTATGAAGAGTTAAATATTTATTTTTGTATTTACTCATCTTTTGCAAGTGATTATTGCTGTGTTTTATGCTTCTTTCAGAGTAATTCCTGGAGCACAACAGTATTCAGTAGTTGGGAATAAGTTCTCTATTAAAAAAAAAAAAAAAAAAAAAAAAAAAAGTAACATCCTAGTTCGTTTTGCTTTCTTTTAGTCTTCAGAGGTGATAATATAAAAGAGGTATATTAACTGAATTCCAGTTCATTTGAGATTTTCATTGTATTCAGTGTTTTATTTGATATTTGAATAAATATTTGCAATGCAGTTTAGTACACATTGTATTGCTTTTTGTACTTACAGTGAAAGCGTTTCTACTTATTGCTTTTCTTTATGTACAATCACAATGTTCATTTTAGAAGATCATTAGAAGATTTCTGATTTTTTTTTTCTCTCTACTTTAAACATGATGGTAGGGATGACCTTACTGTGCACCTCTTTTGTCATTTACTTTAATATCAAATTGATTTAAATTTTGTTCTAGATTCTTTTTCACATGGCACACATCTTTTTTTATATAGATTTTTTTAAAGAGTACTCTTTAAGCTTTCGAGTTGAATGTTTTAAATATTCAGGATGTGGCTACACCAGGAAATACACTGTCCTAAATATTTAACTATATTATATCTTTAGATATCTGTGTTCTAGAAGAAGCAGGGCCATAGAGGAACTTTAGTGATATAAGTCTGTGTATTTTAAAACAGCTTAAATTACTTAAGTACTTTTTTTTTATTATTATTTTCAGATGTTCTTAATATGATACTGTTCTTTCATTTCTATTTGTTTTGATGAGCAACCAAATAGAACAATAGTTTGAGTAACGGATCACTTAAATGTTGACATTTAAAGTACCAGTTCTGGTAAACAAAAAGTCAGACCCAGGAATCTCACAGGTATTTAGCAAGGTGTGACTGTGATCTGACATCTTTGCTCATCTGCTTAATGCTATAAAGTTTTGTGTGCCTGATAGAAATGTTTGAAAGCCTTTTCCAGCTTTATCAAACTCATGCACTGAAACACATTCACTGTAAATATGAAACCTCATACTGTATCTTCAGTATGAAAACACAATGTCCCTAATGAACGACTGATTTTTTAATTTTCCAAATTTAAGTAATGTGGATTATGAAGCTATAGAATAGAACTTTATGCCTTTATGGAAAAAAATCTATAATAATGTTTTATAGGTATCTGCACTCCTTCCCTTCTGCTCCCTACAAACTTTATTTTGAAACAACAGAGGGTTGGATTGAGTAGTAAGGATAGGACAGAGGTAGCCACTGTGTTAAATTGATATTATAGCTGAAAGAAAATGTCATCAAAATACAGCTTCAAGAAACTGGGCTGAGGGTTCAGAGAATTCTTTTTCAGCAGAATTCTTTTCCTGTGACTTGCATAGTCTGTTACAGGATTTAACAAATGTTGTTTTGCTAGATGGCACTATTCATAAGAAGCAGAAGCATTGCAATGAGCTGCATACCATTTTGAAGCTGTTTATATTCTACTAATGATACTTCTGTGAATAGCACATATTGCAACAGTTTGAAAACCTCTAGTGTAAGAGAAATTGCATAGTTGGGTCTATTTTTTTTCCTTGTTTTTGATATTGCTACGAACATTTTCATTCCTAAGTAGGATTTGCTCTAGTAGTCTTAAATGATGATTATAGAAAGAATGGGTGCTTCAGAACCAAACCATTTAGCCTTGGAGCTTTGTGAGGGTTGCTTAATGTGTGGATTGAGGACATGAGACAATTACAGAGTAATAGATGTTACAGATGGAAAAAGACCTGTTAGGTCATCCAGTCTGTCTCCTTACAAATTCAAGATTATTCCCTACAGAACATTTTCCAACATTTTGTCCAGTTCAGTTTTAAATATCCCAAATGATGGAGATTCCACTACTTCCCTTGGGGTGCTTTTGTACTGCTTTACAGATCTTATTGCCAAGTAGTTTTTCATGATGCTCAGCTGCAGGCTTTTTTTTTTTTTTTTTTTTTTTTTTTTTTTTTTTTTTTTAATACTCCTGCTTATTCATTTTCCTTTACTAAGTAGTTCTTTAATAATCCAACAAATTAGTTATACAAATATTGTATGTAAGTGTTACAATCACTTTCTGCATTGCCTCATAACCCTGCTTGTTGAAATTATGTATTTTAATTTTCAAATATTTTTCTTTACAGTTCAGCATTGCCAGCTCTCTAATCATTTTAACTGACTCTTGCTTTCATATCAGTGCATATGAGCACCTCTTTATACAGAACCTTTTACTGTTTCATAGTAGACAAGATAAGTAGTAGTAAATACTTTGAGTGTGATGGTATGGTCACTCTGATTAGGGATTCCATGTTAATTCTAAGATGTCTGATGACAGTGTAAGGAAAAGAAAGAGCAATCAATCACAGTTTAACTATTTTGAGTGTTCCAGTGCATGTATGTTGTTGGTACTCCTTTGTGGCAGTTACGTTAACGGTGTGTATGTAACTCCTGAGAACATAACTGACTGTCTTCTTGCTAAGCAACTCCAGCTATAAATTTTACAGCTACAGCATACAGATATAGGTTGCACCTGTTACAGACTTTTGTAAACTAATGTTGTGGCATGTTGTTAGACATATTTGGGAATTAGAATATTTTCTGATCATTAGCTCTTTTCCTGCATTTTTGGGGAATGCTAGTGGCAAGTGTAGTAACTCTTTTAAGGGAGAGTGTCTATATTTTGTATTTAAATTTAGTATAGAACCCTGTTCTCAAAGGCAGTTGTTATTTGAACAGGTGATTAATTGATTAGATTCCATAAGAAATTTGACTAGTTACTGTATGGCTCTTGAGAAAACCTTGCCTGTTATGTGACATTACAAACTGTATAGATGTTTTGGTCTGAAGTGTCATTAGAAAGTGATATTCTGGCTAACTTGAGAAGATTTAGTAAACTTTTTTTTTTTTTAATTTAAATCAAGAATCTCTTTCCTTTCATTGCCACTCCCCTAACGTGTCAAAAATAGAAAATCTTAACCTTTAATTTCTAAAAATCAAGAGGACAATAGAAGTGAAGGCGTATCATCTCCTTTATCAACTTTTGGACCTTTTTTCTTCTTACAAAGCTGTTTTTTAGAGTCGTGCATTAGTCTGTTCTGAAATGAAGATGTTCCCATGCAAGCTGTCATACTGAGTTCCTTGATGTAACTTGACATAAATTTCTTATATTTTTTTTTTTTTTTTATTGAGGTGATGTTTTCATTTAGCGAAATTTCAGTTTTCTGTGATTAAGAATTCTGATACAAATCTTCGTATTCTTTCTGCAAAAACGAGCATACTCTGCAGAAATCAACAGACTGGTTTAGAAGGGTTCAATAAGGAAATCCATATCCCGATAGATTCTAAACGAACAATATGATGCTATTGATCTGATCTAATGCTAGTGAATTCTATATTGTTCACACATTCTGTGTGAATTCTGTATTAGCAATTTGACTATTTCTCATTGACTTAGACGCAGTCAAACAGTGACAACACAGACACTGAAATGTCTGTGAATGATTTGAATGGCAGGCAGTATTTTTTTTTTTATATCTCCAGTTCATATGTTCAGAACTTCATGTCTCTCAATTGGGAAAACTAGAGTCTTTAATTTTTGGACAAGACAAAGTCTTTTCAATGCAGTTGAAAAAGAACAAGCTTTTCCTGAAGCGCAGAACTGAATACATTTGGCCATGCCAGAGGATGTAGCGTGAAGCATGACTGCACTTCCCAATGATCCCAATATATATTTTTCTGGGCTTACCTGCCATTAGATTCAGTAAGTTGCTCAACCAAAGGTCATATCCCACATTCAATAAAGAAATACTATGAATTATGAACAACTCTACCAGTGTGCTTTGTATTATCTCATGAACAATAATCATGGTGCTATATCAACCTTCTTTTATGCAACTTTCCTTAAAAACTCATGCAAAAAATTCATTCAGCATCTGTGTCAGGCAGCATACTTCCATTCTATGAGAGCCCATTGCAACTCATTACTGGAGAAATAAGTTGAATTTTTATTAGACATAAATGTAGGAAGTGACCAAGAGTGTTTGTGTTCTTTGAACTCCAGAATTGCACATTCTAAAGTTTTCATATCTAAATGGTGACTCAGGATATTGAATAGCTGTTGGTACCTGGACTGAGAGAATAGAAATGAAGTATGGTAGCAACAAATCATAGTGCTTCTGCTATGACAGAGTGTATTTCTAACAGTCTGTGTAGCCTTCTTCAACTCTTCTTAGCCATCCATTTGGGAACACGGTATTTACTGCTATCTCCTTCCTGAAAAACATAAAATAAATCCAGTGGTTGTTATGTAGAAGAGGAGGAAAAAAAATTGTTACAAGGTAAATATTAGTAATAATAGCTATTAAGCTGTTTGGCCTCCATTTCTTATTCGCATCTAACACTGCTCTATTCATGCACTTAAGGATGCAACTCAATATGTTGAAAAAGTAAAACTAAAATTGTTGGAATTTTAACCAGCACAACACTTTTTTTTTTTTTTTCCCCCCACTGCTGGAAATTCTATTTATTTTTCAAAGTTTTGCCCATATAATCAAAGAGGAAATGCTTAGCAGGACTCCAGGATCATGGACCACTGTCTACCTGGGCTAATTATCTATCTCTCTAACTGAAGAAATTCTCTTTTATTGTCTATTTTAAACAGTTTCAGAGCCTCTTTCCAGATAGCTTATACATTTGCTACCATAATGGTTCTATTTAGTATGTCTAATGATGTTAAGGTCACCAGCTCACTCAATCTAAACTTAAATAAATAGGTAAGTAAATACAGAACTTTAAAAACAAGTATGTCATTTCGTGAACTGTGATCCTGAAATATCCTGAAATGTCCCCAGTATGCAACCAAGTATATTCATGAAAATAGCAACTGTTATCATACTTCTGTCACCCTTTCAGGACCATCATGATATTTGTTAAAACTGAATAGATGTCTTTGGATGTATATATGTAAATATGTATGTATGTATATATAAAGGGAAGGAGATTACTGTTATGGGGGTGTTTAGAAGGCTGATAAACCAGGCCAGTTTTAAACTTTAATTCATTAACAGCACATTTCTTGCTGATGATTAGTTCATATACATTATTAAGCGTTGTGTCAATCATATACAGAATAGCTGGTTTTTAACACATATTTATTGTGTGAATAAACAGTACTGTGGAGCTAATGAGATATAGTTAGCACTGATGATTACGACCTTTAATATGAGAGAAGTCAGGACCAAAGTGAGCTTTTTTTCCTTTCTTCTCTTGATTTACTCACTTCAGCCAGATATTTTTATGCTGTTCCCCCTCCCAAAAAGGGCATGTCTCCTCTGCTCCCAGTACTGCCTAGCTTATTTTCTTATTTTCAATTTTGCCAGTTGTCTTCTGGTGTATTCAGTAGAACTGAACTATTAGTAAATAGTAGAACTGTAGGCAGTAGACAGTAGAATTGCCTATTTGCAGTCCGTTATGCATACCCTTTCCTTTCTCTGACAACTTCTTTTACTCTGATGTAAACTTAATATTTGGGTCAAAGGCAAGTGAATATGAATTATATTCTGTTTATTATATTTATAATTTACAGCTATTACAGGCCTCTGCTTTGGCTGCAAGTTCAACTCACTTCCATACATGTACTGTAAAGCCCAGTGTCTGTCACCTTGCCTGCTGTTACTAATGTAAGGCTTGTGGATATGACTTGAGGTCCAACTCCAAAATCAGGAAACTAATCATTACATAATAAAGCAAGCATTTTTGCAGTTAATCTGGTACTTTATAAGCAGCCATGCTGTGCTTGTGAGAAGCACTCTGTATCATGCTGCCTACAAAAGGACCAACTGTTCTGTTTCTTTATATGCCATAAATTACTGGAAATTCTGGGACTGGATATGCTGAAAGTTCCTTGATAAAGTGCCTTGTCTACCCCTTCCAGAGTTGACTGCATCTATGTTACCAAAGCTGATTGGGCATCACCTGGGATTGTTGGTTGAACTGAGGATAAATTTTCCTGAACGTTATCTTGCATCTTCCCAGCCATAATGCCATTATAGTACATATACTGTTTGAAAAAGGGATGTTAAAGCATATAAAGCAAGTTTGGAGGTGTTTAATAACTTTAAATGACTTAGTTTTCTGTTTGACAGTGATCAGCACAGACTTCAGTTGTTACTAAAATACATAGATGTTTTCTATGAAACTCTTCCTGTTGTATATATGTCACTGGAGAGATTCTTAAGAATTTTATTAGGATCAGACTTTAGTTTTCGATGATTTTGATCAGCCTTAAATACATAATTTTCCTTCAAAATACATACTATAACTCTATACTCTGTTTATATTTGATTGTAATTGGAATTTCTCTTGCACACTGATAGCAAAAATGCCACAGAGACCTGGGGAGGGGTGCCCATGTCCTCCTTCCCATTGCCTCATAATTTTTAATTAACCAGCGGTTGACATTAATTGGCCATTACTTTTCTAGCACAAATGTGTGTTATACGCTATGCACATCTGAATGCAAACTGCAGCTGGTTCAGTGATGCCTTCTTACCTACTTTGTCTCCCCAAAGACAAAGTTCTGGTTTGCCATGGTTTGATTCAGAAGTATATGAACAGTTGGGCCAGGCCTTCATGTTTTTCCTTTAGATTTCTGATGCAGCCGTGATGTAATTTTACAATGCTGTCTGTTTTCAAACGCATTCACAGGCAGGAAGTCATTGGGTAATGTTTTGTCGGAGACAGACCCACCTCCTGCCCTCATCAGTCATGCAAGCTAGAAACATGCTGATGCATCTGAAAACTGAGAAAGAAATGAGAGATCTGTGTCTAGTAAGTCTCTTTTTTTTTTTTTTGAAAAAAAAAGACCTAACATTCTAAAGTTGAAATTGCAGAGGTGTACCAGTAAAACCAATGAACTGCCTGTGCCAATAACAGTTCCTGTGAACAAGCATAAGGCATTGCTTTTCTATACTACAAGCTTTAAAAAGAACTAAGATGCAGCAGTCATGGCTTTCAAATCTGCTCTGAACCACTGCAGTTTTTCTTTGCAATTTTAACTTTTCCTGTTCTCATTTTTTCTTTCCATCCACCATGCTCCGAGTAAGCTGAAAGCAGCCAGCTTCAAATGCGAGGAAATTGTCTTGCTGCAAAAGCAGTCCGTTTGTCACTTCTACACAGTAACACAGATAAGCTTGCTGGAAATCCAGGAGAAAAATGATTCATCCTGTGGCTGCATGATGGCTGCTGCCAACATACGGACCTTCTAGAACAAGAGGATTGCATTGCTTTTTAAGGCAGCACAACTTAGATCAGTTTAACCTGACCTTGTGTCCCTTGTGTATATACATTCAGTGTGTCCCTTCCTACAGCCCTTAACCTTTTTGATTTTCAGAAAAATATCCAACTAGCTACTACTTGTAGTCGGTGCCTCTGGATCCAAGAGCTCAGCCAGTTATGAGATTCACTTAGCTGAACATTTTGTTTTAGGTTGCATTCCTCATTGTAGCTCCTCTGTGCCCTGTCTGCTTTAGACATGGGACAAACATTGCATGACAAATAAAATAGAGTATTATATATAATAATATATCTGCCTTTCAAATATATTTGAAATTTGTTTATGCATTTGCACTCCATAATATCATCATAAATCACCAAGAACAATGGAGTGAATATCCCTCGCTCTGCACCTTGGCAGTTCCAATTCTTTTGGAATCCATGATCGTCAGAGTGGGATTCCTGTACTTGACAGAATCAAATAATCTTTTTGTTTTGTTTTGTTTCCTTTGTTATAAAGGGCATAGTCTCCATTATCAACATCTAGTGTCTGAGTTCTGTACCTTTTCCAAGTTAGTTGAATGCCAAGGAGAGAGAACTTCCATAAAGTAGAAAATACCTATCTCTATCTTATTGTTTTACCTTTTCAGTTAAATGAGAAACTGGTGAGAGTTCCACGTAAGTGTATGTTAAATAGCCTGGTACCCATAAAACATTTGGCTGGTCCTTGTAATCCCTACCTTAGAGGTGGAAGTGTACTTGAACTTCGTCCTCTTTCTTCATCATCATATCCTGTGTCTAGATACTCTCTCAGGTATCTGATGGTATCACCTACATAACTTAGGTTTTGGGCTGCTTTTAGATATCTCTGATATTAAGAGCAGAATATGGGCTAAAATAGAGAATTGCACATTTATAAGTTATTCTTCCCATTTGAAGGGTTGTCTTTTCTTTCATTCTTTTTTCACCTGAACTTTACCACACTTCTTTTTCGTAACTATGCTGTACACATCATTCATGGATGACTTTTGTATAGCTTGGTATTTTTTTTCTGGTGATGGATGTTGGTAGGTCTAATTTTCAGAGAATGAATATGAAAATCAAACTAAACTTTAGTGGCTACGGAGACTGCTGGAATTTTGTAGTCATGATGGCTTAGGATATGAAAGTATATATGGCTTAGAAAGTGATTAATATACAATGTTTTGACAAATTTTGCTTATTATTAATGAAGTTGTTGATGGATGGTAGTTGCTGTAAAGGTTAAAAATAGTTATTTTAATATTGCGTAACTGAGGAATCTGTAGACTAAATCTCTACAAGTTTCAGTTTCTGTGATGGGTTCTGGTGGTTTTGTTTGTTTGTTTTTCCATAAAATATATCTTCTTTCTGAGTATACTTTTAATATTGAGAGGCGAAAAGCGGAAATAATAATTCGACCTTTCACTTCTGAAAGCATGAATATTTATCACTTTTTTCAATGATGTCACTGTATTTGAAAAGTATTAAGTGACTGGTAATATTGAACTAATATAGCCTGTGGTTGTTGACCTGTGATGAAATGTTCTTTCTTAGTTAAAACTCTTTCATATGGTTTGTAGAGATTTCCTATGTAAACTCAACTACATAAAGGTGTACCAGGACTTGCAAGCCTACTATATGATAGCTTTGGTAGCCTTTCAAGAGAGGTCTGCTGGAGTGATAAGGATGCATTACACTTCTAAAGGGTTGAGAAATGATAGCAGATGTGCCTGTCTTTTGAGGTGTTGAAGTAACTTTTTTTCCTCTCAGGATTAACAGCAAAGGATATCTCTTTTTAGCAATAATAATAAATTATTGGCGTGGTTTATTAAATAAATTGTGGTCATGGATCATGTATTTACAACTAATACAGGAATATAAAACAAAAAGATGATTTTTGGCCAGAGTGCTTGAAAAAGATGAAAGACAGAAAAAGAGGAGTACTCCATCTCTATCATGATGCTTCTGCAAAATTCGTTTGCATCTACCCCAGTCAGACAATCTAATTTCTCTGTAGTTTGCTTTTGGTTATCATCTTCTGGGAGGCACAGTGGGAAAGGTCCTTAGAGGAGTGATGGAAAGACTTAGCTGCTACCACCAATGTTATTCATCTACCTTGCATCTGTTGCTAACGTTTGATATGTTGTCAAGAAAGATGTCAGCCAAAAACTAGCTGTATGCTGAATGAATTACTTTGAGGAAGGCAGTCTGCTCTTAGCTATTTCTTTGTTGTTTACTGCTCAGTTATGGGGAGGGATTAGATATTTACTGTGCACACACAGTATAGTTGAACTTTATAAATCAAATGTTATCAGGGCTCAGTGAATTTATTGTGCATTTGCAGATTGACTGCTGAGTGCATATTTATGCAGAAATGCAGGCAGTGGTGCTCAAATCTGGGGGATGGTAGGATGTTACTGAATTCAAACTTGCCACCATCCTTAAATCTTATTCTAGGAGAATCTTATTCTCAACAATATTAAACAGAACGTTTTTCTGCCCATGGCTGATTACTTTCAGAGGCTATTCCTCTTCAATCCCAATGATTTACTCCATTGCAGGTGTTTGGCTGTCTCTGGAGGTCTCTTTGCAATTTAATGAAAATCTTGAGCTTGACCTCTTTGGGTTTAAAATTTGTAAAGGATGTCCAGCTTCTCACCCAAATACTCAACAATACAACCTGGCTATGTTACACTTGTATACAGTTGTTATTAGTACAGTGTAAGAATATATATGTTTTATTGACTGGAGCTGTCTCCAATTTAAGTACAGTGCACTCCTCAAGTAAAAGTAATAAAAAAAACCACGCAGCAGTGCAATCATGAAATACTACTCTCCATAGGTAAGCTTCCAATCCTGTGTGTGCCGCATAGTCCACTTGTGTTTTCTCTCATGTGTCACCAATGGCCTATTTTCCAGCTGGGCCATTTTGCCTGTGCAGGTGTGCTGCTGCTTGCCTAGCTGTGTGTTTGGTTCAATTGCTTAGTTCAGATGCTTAGTTCATTTGCTTAGCCCCGTGCACTGAGCATGAGACTCAGCAACTGGCTTCTAACTGAGGTGATATTCAGAAGATAACTATTGCCGGCTTAGCCCTTCTCTCCCTGATTGTGTGTTTGCTTGCTATGGAAAGTGTTTTCCATTAGTATCCCAAAATATCTGATGTTCTGGCTTTGCTGTGACTGAGCTTCGATGACTGAGTGCTGGGTGGCTGGACTCTGCTATAATTCATTCTAGGCAAATGCTGCATCTGTAGGTTCTACTACCTAATTGGGACAGAGGCAACAGAAGCTGTACCTGGTCAGTGTGAGTTGCCATTGGCTCCTGCTGGAGCTTTCTAAAAGTTCATACTGCAAATCAGCAGCTGGAACATAAACAAAGATAAATGAGTTGGATTAAAAAAAAAAAAAAAAAAAAAAGGCAACTTATTTCTGGCAAAAAAGCATTGCTGTAAGTTAAGGGCCATGTGATAGAGAAGATTTTTTGTATCCATAAATTCTGTGAGAAATCTGTTAATCTGTGTAGCATTTTTTATCCAAGGAAGGAATGATATTGAGCTGAATCATATAAATCTGTATGTGTCAAAACAAGTAAACAAGGGTAAACTAAGCTGTTTACTCAACAACAGAAAACACGAGCATTTCCAGAGGCTTACTACCTTATCAGAGATTCAGAGGAAGGCTGATTTGGGGGATAGTACAGTGCAGCCTTGTATTATCTCTATCTTCCTTTCTCTTCTCCTTTCAGTCTGTAAATTAATTTTTTTTTTGAGAAAAATGGAACTAACAAAGAGAAATTTAATTGGATCCTAAATCAGTTTGAGGGACTCCTCCTTTATGAGAAGTATCCAGATTTAACTGACGTAGTAGATGCACATTCATATTTTTTGGAAGTCAAAAGAAACAGCTTTTATAAGTGAAGAGACAATCTGAAGAATACACAGAGTAATATTTTAGCTAAACATGTGGACCAATGCTTGCTTGCAAAATGTATGTAGTGCTTTTAGAGGTTTTTACCTTCTAGCAATTCATTATGAAAGAACAAGGAAGGACTACAAGGTAGATAAAGATTTTAAAAAGGAAGATGATATGTTAAGGTCAACTACCAGACTATAAGGACATTATTAGTAGAATTCATTAAGGATTGGTCCTTTGTGAATTTTGGTTTTTATACTTTGATGAATGATTTTTTAAAAATAAATTTTATTTTATTTTATTTAACACATATTATGTAAAACACCAACTAAATAAAAAGCTTTTTAATCTTAAATATTCTGTTGTCACCAGAACAAACTACATGTACTGTCCATTAATTTAGCTGGATGTGTACTTTTCAAAACTTTGAGATCCTTCAAAAATGAACACAAATGTTAAGAAAAATAGCTGCTTTTAAGATAACAGTTATGTTTGTTAAATCATATTATAGATATATTGGATTGCGTGATGAGTCTCAGAAGTGCAGTAAATGATATTAATAAAATTAAAATACAGACCAATGAGAAAAGGTAATTTATCATATATAAAGTAAAAAATTCCAAATTCTGTGTCTTAAATTCTTCTGTTTTTCACTAAAGTTATGCAGTGTTGCAAGAGTTCAATTATTGTTACACTTGAACCATCTTGATAATAAGACAAATTCAAAGTTGCAATTTTGAATGAAATACTACAAAGTGCTGTTAGCTTTAAATATGCTTTTTTTTTGGATAAAAAATAAAATTATTTAAAAAACCTATGTGGCCATTTAAATAAAGAAGGTATTGTAACACCAACAGACCCAGCAGATTCTTTTGGGATGTGTTTGTGCAACCTTGATTTTGACATCTCTTGGTTCATGGGCCTGTATATGTCCCTTTTCATACAGTGAGTTTTGTGGAATTATTACAAGATTGTACATTAGTATTTACTACAATTGCTCTACATTTTGCTTTTGTGTGCAAATCTATGGTATGCTATTGTTACTGTAGTTTCAGTGCTCTCTTGCAGGTGAGGATATTTATCTTATTGCTTGTCAAAGTCAAGCAGAAAGAATCATTGATATGTGTCTGTACCAAATTCTTGTACTAGGCCTAATGAAATAAAATAAGCCAAAACCCAGTTAGGAGAAATGATAGATAATAAAGTCCTCCAGAATTGCAATAGGTACAAACAAACCCTGCAGTCTTGGAAATGATAAATGGCAGGTAGGCTGTCTCCTTTTGGTTATATTTCATCTATTGTTCTGGTGTGGACAATTACCATGTCAAAGGACTTCACCAACTGCTTTAAAATGTCATTAATTTTCTTAAATGAAATGTATCACAGGAAATAGCTCTAGTGCTTAATTTCAGAAGCTTGGATAATATACTAGGGACCTATCTTGGGACAAGCAGTCCTCTAACATTTTGTTTGCCCTTGAGATTTAGAAGGAATCATATCTATAGTCTTCATAATAAGTAGCAATTTAACCAAGTTCAAATTAGATGTGAACAAATGGATTAACAAGCACCTCATTAAAATTTTAATTTCCATTTCATTTATCACTTTTAATAGAATCAACTCTGTTTCAGAGTGGGGGAGGATTCAAGTCTAAATGTAACATTAATTTCATTTGTTATTTTCAATAGCTTGAAATTTTTCTATTAAATACACTTTTTATAGTTTAGAAATATCTAACACACACACAAACCTAATATGTGCTTAAAGAATAAGGAAAATTCAGATTTACTGGACTTTTTTAAAAGTACTAAACCTTACAATACTGTTGTGGTTAATATATTCCTCTAAATTGCTGGTGTGCTTAGTTGTAATGATTTTAAGAAGATTAAATTAATTTAAATTAAACATACACTGAGGAGTTATATAAATAATTTCACTAAAAGGTAAATATTTCAGAACTAAATTCTGACTGGTAAACTTTATATTGAGATTCCAACTTCAGATCTTTTAAAGTAGTTTGAATTCTTTGGGTAGCATCTACCAGAAGTATGCAGAATTTTCATAATTTATTGGAAAGCTCAAATTTAAAAATAATTTCTACTATTTTAAAATAATTTTACAGAAAAATACACTTCTTTAAAAATATGATTTTATTAACATTTTCAGTTTCAAGGAAAAAAATAAATTATAGAAGCATTTTATCTTGTGGTTGTATGCCTGTTCTTTGAAGTTCTTTTTTCAGCAGCAACATGTTCCAGGATTCTCCATTTTTTTGTTAAGAAAATCTTTTCCAACAGTCATATTTTTTCCTCAGATGTTTACTTCATACTCTTTTCTGATCTGTACTGAAATGTATGATACTGATTAGTGTCACAAATAGGACAATTGTTTAGGGCGATTTTTCTGTGTAGAACCAATGTTAATGCCAGATTCTTAAATCTCTGTCAAATAAGTTAGAGAAAGAGAACGAGAGAGAGAGACAAATCACTTTTAATTTTTCAGACTGTATATGGGAAAACAGGTAGTTTTCACTGTGGTAATAGACTTTTTGCTTGAAAGAGAGGAGGAAGAAAAAGGAAAAGCAGGGCATTTGAAAGTCTTCTTTCTTGGGAAAGAGTGAAAATAATGTGAACAAACAAATATATCTAAATAAGAAACCAGAAGAAAGAACTCATGCTTCTTAAGACAGAGAAACATGTTAGGCTTCTTGGGTGTCAGTCCAGGTAAAGGCTAGACACAATGCCTTTGCTTAACTTCACTGCAATAGTTAATGAATCTTAGAAAACTTTTTTTTTTCCGCTACATCCATTGCAGCTTTTATTATAGATATATTAATTCTTTGTATTTTAAGCAATTTAATCTGTATTTTTTATGTGGGGCAAAATATTAAACTGAAATAGGCACCAGAGCATCAGTTAGTATCTTAACAAAAACAAAAAAACACAAATTAAGAAAAAAAAATTGAATTAATTATAAATAAGGCTGATTATTTTAGCACTACCTTTCCATCATACAAAAACATAAATATTAGAGCTTTAACAACATGGTTAAGGCCTACTTACCTAAAATAGGCCTTTGACTACTAAACTAAAGATTTCCAAATATGAAGCTGAATATTGATATTCAGCATTAATAAACATCAAATGTTGCTGAAAAATATAGATATGGCTGATGGAGTACATTTGTCAGCAAAAGATATTAAATTAGATATTAAAGAGTTTTTTTGTTTGAAAAATGCATAAAGCCCATCAAGCATTTTTCATATAGGATGCACGTTCTAATTATTGCAAAAATAGAGCTCTGCTTTTTCTGTCTCTTACATCTAGTTCTTGCATGTAGTTTCAGCCTAAAAGTAAATAAACAAAAACATAAAATTTCTTATGATATCTTAAACAGAAAAGAGATTTAAAAATTGAATCTAGAAGAATTTCTGTGTCTTTTCTGTGAAGACAGTTTGCATGCAAAGTAGGTGCATTAAATGTGTTGTCCTACCTCTTCTTTCCATTATCTAACTGTAGGTTATAATGCCAGTTATTACATTGCTTTGCATGAATTTTGGGGGGAAGAACTGTCTAGAAAGGACAAGGCTTGGATACCTTAGGAGAAATAAGACACCTCAAGAGGATAGAGTCATATAATTGATCTAGACTGAATTAATCTTTTAACTAGAATCTTTGCTGATTTGTATAGTAATCATTGTAGGAGGATCAATTTCTCCTGAAAAGACACCCAAGTAAAAGATGGAATTGACTCTTAGTCTTCATTTAGGATTCCAATACTATAAATTTTTAGGTTTTTTGTGATAAAACTAAAGGAAGAAATATATTTCTCCATGGGTTCTTTTAAGATAATAAGAAATTATTGAAATAATGTTTCATCTGTGGAAGAAGAATCCCAAGTCTTTTAATGTTTTCAGAGGAAAGCATTGTAATTACTATAAATGCAAGTTTTCAAAGTGCTTGAACATATCTATTAGGAACTGAGATAAAAAGAAACAAGGATTTGAAGTATAGGTTGAAAACTATGGGCTAAATGTACTCTTTCATTGTGCATTCATTAATTGTGAATAGATACATAAGTTTGCTGAGGTGGGGGAAATGTCTTGAGTGATACTGAATATTTCTACCTATGTAGTCTGAAAGCTAGAATGTATTTATTTGATGGTTAGGAATTGACACAAGAATAAAAAAATCTTAATAAAACAATATAGATCTATGGACTGGAAATTTTATGTGCCTTGTTGCCAACAATGGGAAGAAACTGGACTTAGGTGGCTTAGGATATATTTTGCTTTTACATATTGGTACTGGTTGATTTTTCTATACTCATGTCTAAATTCTCTGTTGTAAGCTAAGAAATCTGAATTTAAATAAATTTATAAATTTATTTATTTATAAATAAATTTAAATAAATTCTGATTTCGTAGCTTACCATTGAGATTAATAATTAATAGTACAGAGTGCTATTAATGTTAAATATTAATTTATTTGAAAAACTCTCACTTCTTTCAAAAAGAAATGTAATCTAAATAAACTTTTGAGTAAGTAACTCAAGTAAATATAAAATCTGTTGCTTTTAGTAGTATTCTTATCTTACAGATTAGAAGTTTTTATATTTTTTCTGGAAAAACTTTTATCTGATATTACTCAAATGCTAACTTTATGCTAGCTTTTCTTAGTGTTTTTTTGACTGAAGTGGTTCTGAGAACCCAAGAAAGCTACTTTAATTGGTGAAGAAGGTCATATTAAAGGGAAATGTCCCAAATGTCCCCAGGATAAAGGAAGATGAAAGGTAAAGAAATCTTGTATGAATCTGTGCACTTATATGCTTGTGGTAGTGGTTTGGGGTTGCTGCGGAGAGTGGCTAACTATTTTTTTCAAGAGAACCGAGTGAGCAGATTAATGAGGACAAGAAGATTGTCTGGATGTAAGCGATTTATCATGTCAGATTAAACATGTTTTGAGGGCTCTATGATTCCACTGTTACTCTTACTAAACTCTCTATTCTACTAGATTCCTTTATGTATTTTAACTTCAGCTTAGCAAGAGAAGAAATAGAATTGTTTTTATTTCTTGGTCTTTCTGTTCTTGGGAATTTTGCTTTGCCTCTCCACAAGTTTATGTTCCCTGTAATTATATCTCTGGTATAATGACACATAATTTCATCTACCTTGATGTCACCCTATGTCCATAAATTCATTTATATGACACAGATGCAGAGCTAATTTATAATAGGTGTCATTTTGTAATATATATCTTGCTGTACTATTTTCTTAAATAATCTTTTGATAGGTTCTAATCAAACTTTGCTTTCTAACTTGTTGGAGACAAATGGGTCAAGGCACTAACAAGTACTTTGAATTATTGAGGTAAATTAATTCTAGTAATTGCTGTGAAGATAGAATTTTGAAGTACAGGATAAGGTTAATAAATAGAATTTAGATTATATAATATATACATATAGATATGTATATATCTATATGTGTAAATATACACACACACACATATATATAAACTGTCAGGATTTACATTTCCCACAGTGCCTGTTTTGTGTGGCTTTCAACTAGTGGACTGAAGTATGACTGAAGAACAGGGCAGAATCAGGCATAGCAATTGCTTAACCAACCTGATAGCCTTCTATGATGGAATGACTGGCTGGGTAGATGAGGGGAGAGCAATGGATGTTGTGTACCTTGACTTCAGCAAGGCTTTTGACACTGTCTCCCATAACATCCTCCTAGATAAGCTCAGGAAGTGTGGGTTAGATGAGTGGACAGTGAGGTGGATTGAGAAATGGCTGAAAAGCAGAGCTCAGAGGGCTGTCATCAGTGGTGTGGAGTCTAGTTGGAGGCCTGTGGCTAGTGGTGCCCCCCAGGGCTCAGTACTGGATCCCATCCTGTTCATCTTTTTCATCAGTGACCTGGACGAAGGAACGGAGTGCCTCCTCAGCAAGTTTGCTGATGATACCAAGCTGGGAGGAGTGGCTGATACACCTGAGGGCTGTGCTGCCATTCAGAGAGACCTGGACAGGCTGGAGAGCTGGGCAGAGAGGAACCTCCTGAGGTTGAACAAGGGCAAGTGCAGAGTCCTACACCTAGGGAGAAACAACCCTAGGCACCAGTACAGGCTGGGGGCTGGCCTTCTGGAGAGCAGGTCTGTGGAGAAGGACGTGGGAGTGCTGATGGATGACACATTGACCATGAGCCAGCAATGTGCCCTTGTGGCCAAGAAGGCCAATGGTATCCTGGGGAGCATTAGGAATGATGTTGCCAGCAGGTCGAGGGAGGTGATCCTGCCCTCTACTCAGCCCTGGTGAGGCCTCATCTAAAGTACTGTGTCCGGTTCTGGGCTCTCCAGGACAAAAGAGACATGGAGCTACTGGTGAGATTCCAGCGTAGGAATACAAAGATGATCAGAGGGCTGGAGCACCTGCCCAATGAGGAACGGCTGCGAGAGCTGCCTGTTTAGCCTGGGGAAGAGAAGACTGAGGGGGGATCTTATCAATGTGTACAAGTACCTGAAGGGAGGGTGTCAAGGGGATGGGGACAAACTCTCTCCAGTTGTCCTGTGTGACAGGACAAGAGGCAATGGGCAGAAACTGAAGCACAGGAAGTTCTGCCTGACCGTGAGGAGGAATTTCTTCCCTGTGAGAGTGACAGAGCACTGGAGCAGGTTGCCCAGGGAGCTTGTGGAGTCTCCTTCTCTGGAGATCTTCAAGGCCCACCTGGATGCAACCCTGTCTACCGTGCTGTAGATGGCCCTGCTGATCAGGGGAGTTGGACTAGATGATCTCTAGAGGTCCCTTCCAACCTTACCGATTCTATGATTCTATGGAATCATTTCCATAGCTGGAAAGGTACTGATAGGTTTTTGCTCCCTTTCCAGAAGGTACAGTTTGCTCCTGTAAAATGAAATCATTGTTTATTGAAAGGATGTTGTGAAATACAAAAAAGACCCTTTGGGGGGCAGGTTTAGCTCAGTTGGTTAGAGCATGGTGCTGCTAATGCCAAGGTCACAGGTTCAGTCCCTGTATGGGCTATGCTGAGGGTTGGGCTAGATAATCTCCAGAGGTCCCTTCCAACTTTACCATCCTATGATCTCCTAAAGAGTACGAGAAATCCTTCTGTTAGCTCATTAGGTTGGAGTATTTTCAAAGATACACTGCTATCCTTCTGCCATCAAAAATCACACGACAAAAGCAATCTTCTAGAGAAGTATCTCTTTCTTTTACAAAAAGGCAGCCTTAGTAAATAAGTACTTCTGAGTTTGGTGAAGTATTAACATACAGGAAGGTGGTGGAATATTGTCATCAAAGGTGAGCCTCCAACATTGACAAATATTCTTTAACATCCATGTGATGAGAGACTCAGAACACTTTTCTTTTTGTATCTTTGTAGAGTCGTAATAAAAATGTCTAAGTTTTACAGCTGAATGCTTACAAAAATCTAACTAGGCTCCTCACACCTATGATGGCTTGCACGTTTGTGATGTTATTTGACAGATTATACGTAAGAGCATTTCAGGCATTGTTCAAGTCGGTAACTACCCAAAACTGTAATGTAGAGTACTTTTTACTAAAAAATTCCAGTGAAAAGATTTCTTCCCATGTAAGTGAGAGAATTGAAATAATATTTATATAGAAATGTTCTGCTGATGCCTGCCTTATATCTTTAGAAGATCTAGAGGCACCCACATGGATCAAACTGAAGGATTAGCATAGAACCATAGAATAGTTCAGTTTAGAAGGGACTTCAGGAGGCTGGCCTCCAGTGCAGAGCAGGGTCAGCTGTGAGTCATACTTTATCCAGTCTGGTCTTGAAAACTTCCAAGGATGGAAACTTTATAACCTCTCTGGACAACCTATTCCAATGTTTGACTGGCCTCATAGTCAATATAATTTCCATATATCCAGTCAAACCCACTCTTGTTTCAACTTCAATGCCCATCATACATCACAGGACATGTGCTGCAGCCCCCTGACTATCTTAGTGACGTTCCATTGAACTCACTTCAGTTTATCACATCTTGTACTGGGAGGACCATTATTTGAGAGGACATCTAAGAAGTGCTGAGCAAGAGATAATCACTTCCTTCAATCTACTAGTCGTGCTTTATTTATTATAGCCAGGATGCTGTTGGCTTTCTTTGCTTCCATCCTCTGCAGGTCCCACTGTTTAGAAGCTCTGCCTCCACATGTGTTGTCTTGTGTGTCCGATTTGGCTTTATCTGCAAACTTGCTAAAAGTGCCCTCTGTCACCTCCTCTCCGTCATTGATTAAGATATTAAAGAGAGGTCCCAGAATAGACCCCTGTGGTAGTCCACTTGCTACTGGTTTCTAGGTAGAGTTTGACCCATTTACCACTACCATCCGAGCCTGACTCTCCGACCAGTTGTTTAGCTATTTATTAGTCAAACGTAAGTACCATAACATCTTAACTTGGATACAAGAATATTGTGGGAGACAGTGTTGAAAGCGTGTTGATCACTAATGTATTCCAGCCACTGTTTAAATCTTCTAGAGTGAAGAACAACAGAGATGCCATTCAAGACTTCCACTATATGTATCTGGAAAAACAGTCCATATCATGATGTAATGGCAAAGTAATAGCCATTTTATATAAATACATTTGAGTGAGGAAAAATTGCTTATGATTTGCAGAAACTGCTGTTTAGGGATGGTACATCACTGATTGAATTAGTTTGATAGTTTATTATCTCTTGAGAGAGATCGTAGACTTGTTATATATTTAAGTATGAGAGCCTCCAATTCATCCAAATGTTTTTAAAACTATCATCTGATTTTCGTATATATTTTGAGTTCAGAACATCCTAGTATAGAATAGGAAGCATTCTGATATAAAAATGTACACTGAAGTGTTTTTCGTCTGAGGACATCATGAAAAATTGTGAACTGAAGCAGTATTCTGTTACTATTGTGTCATCTTCCATTATTGTGGAAGACATTATTATTACTATTTTTAAGACAAAAATGGTATTCTTGACTTGCTGTTCACTAAGTCAAGGTGTTTTGTTTACTACATATTTATTCCTCTTTTTAAAGTTTTATGAAGGGCTGACTTATTTTTATATTCTTTTCAGAAAAATCCTGCCTCTTGAAACTTAAAACTTTGTTCTTTCAGTATTTCTAGAACTTTAATTAAAGTAAGTTCATCATCTCTGCAAGTATTGTTTCATTACCTATGGGAAATAAAATTTACATTCACTACACTCCATTTGGACACACTAACAAAGAATTTGCAGCCTCTCTTTATGCCAAAATGTCCTTAGGTTTTCATTCTGATCAGTATACCTTTATGTTTTTTTTCTATAGCCTTATTTCTTTCCAAGAGAAGCAAAACTATATACTTTATGGAACAACTCTCTATATCACACTTACATAAAAAGTCTATTTGTAGATGCTCAAGAATTAGCTAAACTATTTTTTTTAGTAGCAGATCTAAGATGAACCCAGTTTTATCCGAGAGTATCAAATTACATTGTAGACTGTATTTCTCCAAGCTATGATATTAGTAAATTAAATGTACAAATTCATGTGACAGCTGACAGAGAAAAAGAGGTTAAACTGCTTATCTAGCACATCTCTGTATGTTCCTAATTTTGGATATCTGCAGGGCAACTTTATGGTTTTCAGGACAATTTTTTACCTATCATATGAGCACTTGGCTACATATGGACAAAACACCCATGTAGAGTGATTTTACAATTATCACTAACATAAATTCCAGTTTCTTACTCCTTTAAGGACCAATGTGCTTGCTAACCTATTGAAAAAAATCTATATGTACACATACTTAAAAAAAAAAAAAAAGCAATAGAATTCAGTGAATTAGATTTTTTGGTTGTTCTGTGCAGACGATTTCTAGAGCCTGCCCTCTTTTGCCAGAGTTTAGCATTTTGCCATCGGAATTGTGGGTGAAGAAGGAACTAGATGATGATTGAGATTGCTGTGTCTTTCATTCCTGTGTATACATATGATATAGAAACTTCTGAAGAAAAATTTTTAAATTCAGAAGTTATGTGCGTATATGATGTGCATGTTAAGAATATCATGAAGGTCTAAGATAAGGAATTAATTTTTTCTCACATACACCTATATTATTTTAATTCTGTATTGCAATACAGTGTTGATACTAATAGAGCAGATATTTAGAGTACTAGAGTTTTAAATGTCAGTGTCTTTCAAGTGGCACAGACAAAGCAGCTGGTTCTTCAGATCATCTGTCTATGAAAGTTGGATGAGAGTTATAATCTGAAGCTCAGGGTGGATTAAGTGAACTGTTGTCTGGCTAGTGGAGCTGTTCAGAGAAAATGGCCAACGTAAAACCATTGCATGCCATGTATCCTGGTACAAATCAAAACAAATCTCCCTTTGACGTGTTCCTTATTCATACCTCTTTTTCATATTTCTTAAAAGTAAGATACTTTTTTTCATTTTAGTTGAAATGGCTTTCAACATGTTACCTCAGTGTTGGTATGGTAGAAAAGAGAAACAGCCTTTGATTTATTATGGTCTATCTGATCTGTAAGAGAGCTGTATTTGTTTTTCCACATTTTGTTAAGCATCTTTACTTACTCTCTGAACTTATGTAAGAATAGGTGTATTTGAAAGTGGAAAAATTTGTTTTGACAAATTCAGATTTGACACAAGTTCTGTATTTCAGTGAAAAGAATAATGAGTGACTGCAATAGTTAACCAAAGAATATAATGTATTCTTCATTTCTTGACAGCATTAAATTATGAGTGAATGTCTCTCTAAAAGGAATGCTGTAGTTCAGCACAGATTATTTGTCTTAATTTAGAAATAACTGGATGAAATTATATGGCCTAAGTTTGCAGGACGTCAGACTAGAATATCACTGTAGTCAATTCCATCCTTAGTATCTACAAATGAATCAAGCTATTTTGTCAGAAGTTACAAAAATAAATGTGAAGTATAATTCTTGCAATCCTGATGAGATTTCTTTAGACTGGGAAATGGAGGTGATAAAAACAAAAGGAAAACACCCCACCATATGTTTTTGTTTTGAATAGGCAGCTTTTTGAAGAGCTACAGCTTTTGAACACATAAGGTTTTATTTTTGAAAGTATTCAATATAAATAGTATGAATTAATGCTCTGAAAAGATAAATTGGAAATGGATGCAATTTAATTAAATGTACAGCAATTTTAGAAATACTGATTTTTAATGTGGTGTATGTCCTGGTTTTCAGCTGTGAGACTTAAGGAAAATTTTATGGTACATTCTATAAGTTTTGTGTTTGTAAACTGAGTCACCTGAACTCATTGTTTAGATGTAGTTAATGAGGATATCTTTAACTTCTGAAGTACATTCTATTTTTTGACTCCCACCTCCTTTACAAAGTCTCAGAGTACTTTTCAAACTAAATTGTATCAACTGTTAGAGAAGGCCTATCTCTGGCTTCTGAAACATACCTCCTTTATGATCGAACATGATTGTTTTATAGTTCTGACTATACTATGGAGAATGGGGAAGAGATAGGGTGAGAAAGTAATTGTCTAAACTGAAGCTTTTATCTAGACTAAACACAGGCTTTAGAACAGAAGAAACATTTTTTTACCGCCTATTCTAAAACTTGCAGTTTTGTAATTAATTGAATTCCAGTAAAAACAATTTGATCTGTAAAAGAGTTAAAAAAAATTGTTTGTTATTGCAAATATTTAAACTTAATAGAACTTATTAAAATACAACTACTGCATGTATAATATGGAACTTCAGTTCCATGTTATATTACTAATTTGCTCTTTTTCATTTTCTTTTATCTCCTATAGAAAACATTTTTCTAAGGTCTAGTCTAACAGCCCATCACTTAATCATTAGATTTATACTTCTTGTCCATAGTGTTGAATGATCAGTACAGTCAAAAAACTTTGCTTTTGGCCATTCATGATGAATCATGGACCTTCTCTCCTTTGCTGAAAGCAAGTATCAAACTATCCAAGAGGTATTACTTAAAAGTTGAGATGCTTACTTTTTTTGCCTCATAATGAGTGGAGTAAAGTCTTCCAAGAATTTGAAGCTTCTAAGCAATTTGCTGAAACACTAAGTCATGTGAATGACCTTAACCTTCTACTTGGCCAACTCTTTGAAAAAAAGCTGTTTTTGTTAATACAAACAGTGTCAAGTTAATGTACATAAAGATTGTGGATTTTTTTAAACTATCTTTTAAAGAAAGAATGTTAGTATTTGAAAGTCTTTGTAATATCAGTCTCTAAACATTTGTAATTTCAGTCTCTTAATGGAAATGCAATTCACTGGTAAATTATTTCCTAATCTTGAAATAAAAATGTTATTCAAACAAGTTAATGAGGATTTGATAAAAGTTTGTTAAAGACTTGATTGCTTCTGTTGCTGATGGTCACTGAGTTATTATGATCAGATTTAATATTGGTACCATATATACTTCAGGTAATATTTAGAGATCTCTGTGGTCTCTAAAAGACCGTTCTGTCAAAGTACAGTCTGATACTTTTATCCTGGAATACGTGGCTTGTATCCCAATCACCCTTGCCCAAAAGAACTATCATCAAATGTAAGTACATTGACCCTTACAGTCCCAACCTTCTGGGTACATTTGGTTTACAGTTGAACTGTCCAAAGACCATAACTGTTAAGTTAAAGCAAGAAACATGCCAGCTTTGCAGTGGATTTTCATAAGCATCATTAAAAGAGGCAAGAGTGCTACAGATCAGTGGATCACCGTTTCTTTGCCAGAGTTTATTTGCCAAAAAACTAAAAGGCTTTAGGTACTATTCAGTATCCTGTACTGGTTTAGGCCTTTTATTCTTTCTTTCCTTCAGTCCAGTCATCTTATTTTAGTGATAAGACTTTTTGAGAATCTCTCATAATAATAATAAACCTCTGAGCTCTTTCTCCTATTGTTCACACTAGGATTTTTCATATTACAGTCTGAGAGTAAGATTTCTGATTTCTAATGGACTGACAAACACAGTAACCTCATATAACTTTGTAGCTTGTCCTGTTTTAAGCAGAGGGTGGGGTAAGACGACCTCAGAATGTCTTTCACAACCTAAATTATGCTATGAGTTTAATTATACTGAAAGTTTTTGACTCTGCTTCTGTCAGTTATGCTTATTGTTCTGCATGAATAAAACTATTCAATTCTAACGCTTTTCTTATTTAGATGGGCGTCATGGTTTGTTAATAATATTATTTTATGTAGAATAGTACTCTTGCACAGTTTACCAAATGGAGATAGTTTTTGGTCAGAGAACTTATCTAAATTCACATTATTTCCAATTTATCCATGTTCCCTTAAATCTCCTAGATCAGATGTCCAGAGATTCCTGTTATTTGCAATATTAGTAGAATTCTTAGAGATAAAATCTCCAGCATAGATATATGAAGAAAGAATTAAAAGCACTGCTTTCTCAACTTGGGAATCAAGTTAGATGACTGGTTTGGGAAAAATGTTGAAATCTTAATGACAGTAGCATCCTAATAGATATTTTATATTTTCAGAGTTTGTTGACTATATATTTAAAACAACATTTAAAACTCTTGGACCCGTGTTGAAATGTCACATGCTTCTGCTCTGTAGACTTAAGAGCATTCAAATTGTCCTACTAGATCACACCCAAAATCCATCCAGGTAGTTCCTTGTCTCAAATAGTAAAATAGTAGTGAAAGGCTAGAAATACTTTAATACAGAAAGCATGAAGTGATGCCTTTTGGGGTAATGTTCTCCAAGCTCCCACCAATCTTTATCTTAGCTATAGGTAGTACTACTATGTTTTGTTAGTTTTTAAAGCTATGTTCATTGTAATTTTTGCCATGCTTTTATCATTGTGGCACATGAAATAGCATTTTATTGTTTTGAATGTGTCATTTTGATGTTTCCCTTCAGAGATTTCTAATTCTTGTCTTAAGAGAATAAGGAAAATATGATCTCTTTATTCATACTACTCTTGATTTTATAGGTCCTTGTCGTATCTCTTCTCATTGTCTTTTCCAAGTGGAAGAGTCCAGTTGAATTAATCCCTGGCTGTCTGGAAGCTGTTCTGTACCCTGTTACTCCACCTTTATATCTGATAAGATTAGAATTTATTTTACAATAGAAGACAGTCATATCAGAATGTGTAGATGTGGATGAACTATCAGTGCTGTAACATAATTCAGACCTTCAATGCTGATTCTGTTTAATTCAGGATTCTGCTTCAAAATGATAAAAAAGGTCCTTGTAAAGGAGAGAAAACACTCAAGTAGTTCATATATATCCAGAAGTCCACTAATTCTTTATGATAGCTCCTGCTATTATGTCCAGTATGACATCTGGTTTATAGGTCTGTAGTTGCACAGATTCCCCTTGAACATTTTATAAGTGTAGTAATTGCTTTTGATATCTTACATTTTTAATATACGAAAGGAATTTTATGCAAGAGGTTACATACTACCATTAATAATTCAAATTGTTCATTCCTGAGTTCTGCTAGAATAATTGGGTGAATACCATCTAGTCCTGGTGATTTGTTAGTGTCCATTCTGCCTATTTGTACTATAACCTCTTTCACTCTCAATTTTAGACAGATCCACTGTTACACCCTCTTGTGCTCCAAAATGCTCCATATAGTAATTTCCATTTCTTCTGCAGTGAATGCCAATCCAGAGGACTCACTTAGCTTCTCTGCAGTGACTCTAAGTGCTGGTACATGAAGAGTGTCAACTGGTCTTACAAACTCCCTGATAGAGCTTTTGCTCCTGATGTTTTGGAAGAAAGATTTAGTATTAGATTTGATTCCTTCAACTAGTTAAGATATCTCTCCTTTTTTTTGTTTTTGTTTTAATTCGATTGATTATATGTTTACATTTAATCTGACAGAATTTATTTCTATTATCTTTGCTTAAATATAATTTTAGTTTTTTTTTTTTTTTTTTTTTTTTTTCAAATTGCATCCTTTACTTTGCCCTTTAGTTAATCTGACTTGTATAATTGTGTCCATATGTCAGAGCCAGTAGTTGCCCTTGCTGTGGTGGATTGTGATATCTTTTTTTTTTTTTTTTTTAACGTTATGGTTCCTTGCTCAAAATCGTTCGTATAAATCCTGTCTAGCAAAATAGTATGTTGTGTAGTTCAGTGTATATGGATACATCTACATCATTTTCAAGTGAAGATCAAATGCGTAGAATTGAGAAGAAAAGAACAAAAGTGAGGAGACAATGCATAGACGAGAGGGTAGAACAAAAGTGATATTGAACAAGATCAGTGACACAGTTATTTAAATAATTAATATAAGCATAGATTGAAGGGGTTTCATTTGTTCTATATTCTTTCACAGAATCATGGAATGGTTGAAGTTAGAAGGAATCTCTGGAGATCATGTAGTCCAACCCCTTTGCTCTAGCAGGGTCACCTAGAGCATGTTGAACAGAACCCTATCCAGTTGGCTTTTGAATATCTCCAAGCATGGAGACTCAGCTTCTCTGGGCAACCTGTTCCAATGCTTAGTTACCCTCACAGTAAATAAGTTTTTCCCTCCTCTTCAGATGGAACATCCTGTGTTTCAGTTTGTGCCTGTTGCCTCTTGTCCTGTCTCTTGGCACCACTGTAAAGAGCCTGGCCCCATCCTCTTGAGACCCTCCCTTCAGGTATTTATACACATGGATAAGATAACCCCCCCCCCTTCTCCAAGCTGGACAAGCCCAGCTCTCTCAGCCTTTCCTCATATGAGGGATGCTTCAGTCCCTTAACTATCTTAATAGCCCTACACTATGGAATAGCTCCATGTGTTTCTTGTCTCGGGGAGCCCAGACTGGACACAAACTCCAGATGTGGCCTCACCAGGGCTGAGCAGAGGGGTCCCCTGTTGTCAATGCTCTTCCTAATACAACCCAGGATAGCATTGACCTTCTTGGCCCCAAGGGCATACTGCTATCAACTTGTTGTCTACCAGGACTCCCAGGTCCTTCTCTGCAGAGCTGCTTTCCAGTAGGTCAGCCCCCAACCTGTACTGGTGCATGGGGTTATTCCTCCCTAGGTGCAGGACCCTGCACTTCTCATTGTTGACCTTCATGAGGTTCCTCTCTGCCCATCTCTCCAGCCTGTCAAGGTCCCTCTCAATGGCAGCACAGCCTCTGGTGCATCAGCTACTTCTACCAGTTCTGTGTCATTAGCAAACTTGCTGAGGAGGCACTCTGTCCCCTCTTCCGGGTCACTGATGAGTAAGTTGAACAATACCAGAGTCAGTACTGACCCCTGGGGACACAGCTAGCTACAGGCCTCTAACTAAACTTTGTGCCACTGATCAAAGCTCTGCCTTTCAGCTAGTTCTCAATCCACCTCACTGTCCACTCATCTAGCCTGCTTGCTTAGGAGGATGTTGTGGGAGATGGTGTCAAAAGCCTTCATGAAGTCAAGGAAGACAGCATCCACTGCTCTCCCCTCATCTACTCAGACGGTCATCCCATCACAGAAGGCTATTGGGTGGTTAAGCAGGATTTCCTCTTTGTGAAGCCATGCTGACTGTTCCTGATCATCTTCTTGTCCTTCATATACTTAGCGATGGCATCCAGGATGAGCTGCTTCATCACTTTTCCAGGGATTGGCGTGAGGCTGACTAGCCTGTTGTTCCCTGGCTCCTCCTTCTTGCCCTTTTTGAAGACAGGAGTGACATTTGCTTTCTTCCAGCACTCAGGCCCTTCTCCTGATTGCCATGACCTTTCAAAGATGATGGAGAATGGCCTAGCAATGATGTCTGCCAGCTCCCTCAGCACTCATGGGTGTGTCTCACCAGCGCCCATGGATTTTTGGATGTCGAGTGTGCTTAAATGATCTCTAACTCAATCCTCCTCTATCAAGGGAAATTCTTCTTTTCTCCAGACTTTCTCCCTGGTCTCTAGGGTCTAAGATTCTTGAAGGCTGGTCTTTGCAGTAAGGAATGGAGCAAAGAAGACACTCACTATCTCTGTCTCTTTTGTATTTTTTGTCAGCATGCCCCTGCGCCATGCAGCAGTGGTCCCACAATTTCCCTAATTTTTCTTTTGTTGATGATATATTTAAAGATGCCCTTTCTGCTGTCCTTGACATCCCTTGTCAGATTAAACACTAAATGGGCCTTGTCGTTCCTAGTTGCATTTCTGCATACTGGGAAAATGTCCCTATATTTCTCCCAGGTTGTGTGTCCCTGCTTCGACCTTCTGTACACTTCTTTCTTCTGTTTGAGTTTTGCCAGGAGCTCCTTGTTCATCCATGCAGGTGTTTTGCTCCTTTTTCCCAACTTCTTGCTTATCGGGATATACCATTCTTGAACTTGGAGGGGGTGATACTTGAATTTTAACCAACTCTCTTGGACCCCTCTTCCTTCTAGGCCCATTGTGCCATGAGATTCTTCCAAGAAGATCCTTGAAGAGGCCAAAGTTTGCTCTCCTGAAATCCAGGGTTATGATCTTGCTCTTTACCGTGCTTCTTGCTCACAGAATCCTGAACTCCACCATCTTGTCATTACTGTAGCCAAGGCTGCCCCAACCTTCACATCTCCAAACATCCCTTCCTTGCTTGCTAGTACAAGGTCCAGCACTGTACCTCTCCTCATTGGCTGTTTTGTCACCTGTGTCAGAAAGTTATCGTGTATGGTCTCCAGAAACCTCCTGGATTGCTTGTGCATTGCTGTATTGTTCCCCTAGCAGATATCTGTGTGGTTAAAGTCAAGAGAACCACGGCCTGTGGTCATGAGGCTACTTCTAGCTGTCTGTAGAAGGCCTCATCTCCTTCTCTTCCTGATCAGGTAGCCTATAGCAAACACTCACAGCACTATCACCCACGTTAGCCTGCCTTTAATCCTTACCCATAAGCTCTCAACCCGCTCATCATCCACCCCTGGAGAGAGCTCCATACATTCCAGTTGCTCTCTCATAAAGGACAACTCCCTTGTACTGACACTGCAGTGGACGGGCTGGGCTTGGGTTTGAATTGGTTTTCGTTTCTCCTTGTTTCTGAGTTTCTCTGCCTGAAAGGCCAGCTGGTTTGCTTCAAAATTTGTTTTGCTCTTGAAGCAAGAGGGCACGGCAATGGTTTAGGCAAGGGGGGGTGGTTGGGGCATTGCAGCATGAGTGCACTCTTGAGGCCTGACCTAATATCATTAGCCAGTTTAATATTAGTCTTGCAACTCTATGGCTACGCAAGGTATTTTGCATTACTTGGGAGAGCTTTCCAAATTGCCTTTTCCTTGTGGTGGATGGACTGTTTAATCTGGAAAAAAAAAGCCTTTTTTCTGCTCTGTAGGACAGGCTTATCTCTGTCATTGCTGCATAGATGTGAGACAGCCTCCAGTTCTCTTTGAATTATGAAGCTAGGTACCAGTTTACCTCTCTCTCCCTACACTCTCAATTTCCCCTTTATGCTTGCTTAGTATCACCTTAGTATCTTTTCTGTCCTGGGGTGTATGATCAGTTATCTGTCCAGACCAGATGCAGGGGCCTGGTGCACAAACTTCCTGTCAATTCTTTCAAGAAATAAAACATTTTCTGGGTCCTAATTGTGCATCTTTCTCAAGCCACTACTGACAGGGATATATCATATAGTATACGACTGCAGATGGTAATGGGATCATCGTGCTAGAGACCTGGAGAGTGAAAGTCACACACTTATAGAAACAAAAAAGAAAAGTAGTACTGTACATTGAATGGCATTCACTGTTCCTGTTTTTCATAGGCTGTGTTTAGGCTGGAGACTAAAGTGCCCAGGGCTTTTTTTTCTTTCTTTTTTTTTTCTTTTTAATCTCACTCAGCATTTTTCCAGAATCTGCTGGTTTAACATCCCATTATCTCCCTACCCGGCCGGACCTTCACTGCTGTAGCTGAATGGGGATGGGACTGGGAGAGGCAAATATGGGCAGGCCACTGTAAATTTTAGCTGTAATAAAGTTTAGAATTTAAACATCCACTGATTGGATTATATATGTCAGTTAAAGCATCTACACTAAAGAAATCTTTAGATAGCTTCATAGGAATGAAAACTGCTTCCAAATTCTTATAAAATTACAACAAATGAAATAAAACCTCTATAGATTTCACAAATATGGACCTGTATCATTTGTATACATTCATGTGATATGTAGGTCTCTAATCGTGTAATTACTGAATGTATTCAGATGTAGAGATGTGTGTATTAGACGTATTCCAATGTAACCTGTGTAAGCTGAAAACAATTTTGGGGAAAAAAAATAAGACTTTTGGTAGATTGGTTTATCCTTTACATTCTTGATTATTGTCTACTGCGCAGATAGGATTCCACTGTAATAGAAGGTATAATTGCCATGATTTTAATGGACAACTTAGATGCTCCTGTGAAATACAACATAGATAATGATGGTGATAGAGACCTTGGAAAAATTCTAGTAGAATTAAGATTAGAATTAAGTACTGAATCTTCAAGAATAATAGACTGTTTAACCACTTAAAACTCAAGTTGTGATTTGATTTTAAAAGTTCAATTTTTTTGTAGTTTCTACTGTGAGGTAAAAATATTCTGGTAGATGTTTTCTCCTTCTCTTTATACTGCTAAACAAATTGTGACGGGGTTGACTTCTATTACTAGCTCAGTTTTGTCTGTGAAATATCCCAGACCACATGGATAGTAGTACTGAATTTTTCCCCAATAGAGAAATACTCCTGGATCCACTTTGGTACATTTAGAAACCTCATTTCCTTCCCGTAGTATTCCATAATATTTTCTGAGAGATTCCATAGACATTGGCTAGTTTGCTTAAATCATGTTTTAATAGCATAGAGTTTAAGGACTATGTAGTGAACAACTGCATTACAGTTGCACTGTTGAGTTTGGAGCTATGAATTAAGTCTCATGAAAAAAGGAGCTTTATAAAAGGGTGTCAGAATATTAAATAGAAGGAATATCATGAAATAAAATTGGTATGCTTATGCAAATGACCTAGCTATGACTTCATGATTTGTAATGGTATTCAGTTTGGCAGTGTTTACACTTGTTAATGACTTCCTTTATGAGTGATAATTGATCTGGCTCATTATCATATTAAATCCTTGATCATATGTCATTAGTTGGGAATGTAATAAATGGTCTATTTGATTTTTAGTGTAATGAACTAATTAGACTAATTAAAATCAATATGTGTGCCAATATTAGACTTTGAATCCAAGTGCTGCTGCTGTCTGCTGGCTAAAAATCAGCAACTCAGTAAAAATGTGGCCTAATGCTGATTTATGAGCACTTGATGAACGTGAGGTAGAATAAATTGCTTGTAGTGATAGAGACAGCATTAGTGAAGTGCAAGATACTAAGTGCATTGTAAGGTCAGCCATAAAGGCATACTTACATGTGTAGTTATGCGGCACCTTTAAACCTTCCTAGTAGATTAGATCATCCTACAGAATTTATTCAGTTTAACTATTTTAAAGTGTATTAATCTACAATCATTTATAGATATCATATACTATGTACGTGTCTGTATGTACACACATTATGTTGGTGTCACGGTGCATGCATGTTTATTTATATATATTAATGTATTTTTTAAATTTAATAGTTTTTCTGTGCTTTGATTTCTGTAGTAGTCTATGAATACAACAAATAGGTAGCACTAATTTAGTAATTTACTATTACTACGATGTGTAATTCAGCCACAGGATCACATTTATCTTTATGAGGTTTATATTCATAAAACCTAGGAGACACAGGAATGCATCCTGTAACTCTGCAATGACCTTTTGGAGAAGAAGGTGCTGGCTACTGGGAAGGGAGAGGGAATATTATTGTAAAATTCAGGATCTTGTTAGTATAAGAAGCAAAAGATTAGTGGAAATCTTTTCTGCTCCAAGAAGAGATGCAAAATAATGAGGAGAAATATGCTACATTGTTACCTTCAGTAAGAATACTACTCAGAGGAAAATATTTGTATGTCAAAATTTTAAATATAAATTAATATGTTTTTGGAATGTCCATGTATTTAAAAGATCTGCCTAGATACTTCATAGTTTCTTTCTGGAGCTTCTGATATTTTCAAAATAAAGTGTAATATAGCTGTTAATGGTATGTGCTAGATCCATGCTTTATTTTGCCAGTCTTCCACTATTGATT
Organism: Rhea pennata; assembly: GCF_028389875.1. Lineage (NCBI taxonomy): Eukaryota > Metazoa > Chordata > Aves > Rheiformes > Rheidae > Rhea > Rhea pennata. Next base: position 121,245,606 of record NC_084664.1, on the reverse strand, counting down.
TTGTATTAATAGTATGTTTATTTTATCATTAAGAAAGCTGAAAGGCTGTTTGCTTCCTTTTTTATTTGTTGGTTTTGGTTTCATTTGGTATGATTTTGATGGGACAGAAACAGATACTCAGAATTAAGGAGATCCCATCCTTTTCTCCCACCTATCCCACCACACACTTGCTTGCCCAAGGTAGCACTGAAGAGAATACAGAATGACAGAAGATAATTTGGTGCATTGATTCTTATACCTTCAGGCTATCACTGTTGAGTTGTCATTATCTCAATAAGTAAAGCAGAATAAATGATATACACCTAATTTGTAACTAAATAATGCTAATGCTAAGAACATATATATATATAAATTAGTGCCAGTAAATAAGAGGAAATAGAACTCAGAATCTTATGGCTCCCAGACCTAAACTTAATCTACTAGATTATGTGGCTTTCAAGCAAGTACAACTTCCATTTAATTCACTGAAAATGTGGGTGTTCAGATACTCTAGGAATAATCCCTTAATCATCTGACCTAATTTTGGTGATGAATATTTTAAAATAGTGGTGACTTATTTATAAGGATTTCAGAAATGCATGATTTGAAATAGGTGTCGACTCTAATTTAAACAAGTACTTGAAGAAAATCTACAGCATTAATGTAGACTTAAATTAATGGTAACCACTGAAAGTATTTTTTTTTCAATTTATAGAAGGCTTCATATTCAGAATATGTACTGTACAGCGAGAATTTTATCTGTTAAAATGGTTAACCTTTTTAATAGTTGCTGTTAGACACAAAGTTTTGGCACAATTCTTTAAGTGTTTAGTAAAGATAATTACTAATTGTCAGATGCAGTAAAATCAGTAATTATTAATAGGAATTGCTTGACTAACCATCATTGCCAACGCTGTTTAAAATTCTAGTCTTTGGATGAGATCCGAAAAAAAGTTTGAAAATTATGTGTGGCAATCTACATATGGCAGATTTGCCATATTGACCAGCAACTTCTTTACAGTTAAAACTATGTACATTGTCTCAGATATGGTGATCATATGTTGCAACAAGAGACTCTACTTTGGGGAGTATATATGCAGCCTGAATCCCAGAGTAAGTACTTTGTTTTGTGCCTGAAGCAGTATACCCTGAGAACATAAATGAGATCCTTTATGTGTGTGATGCATTCAGTATGCATATTATCAACCCTCTGATCCAAAGCGCATAACCAATGTCCTTGATTCATATAAATGTATTGAATGCCCGGAGGAACAGTGTGGATTTGAAACATCTGACAGTTGTTTGTGAGGTGGCATGAGTTCCAGTACCTTTGTTAGCAACAAAAGAAAAAAAAAACTTTCTAGGTTTTTCAAATCATTTTTTTGTCCTTCATATACCAAAGTTGAGAAAGAAACTTGTTTGAAATGAGATATCCCTCCATTGGTTTGATAACTCCACCCTATCTTTGTTCTTGGATGATAGACAATAAAAAGATATCTTATGTACAATTTTGTTGAATTTTGGCCCAATAGAAGACAACAGAAGTTTAACCCTTTACTTAGCTTCACTAGACTGTTAGCCAAAATGTATATATGCTACTGAATCATTACTTGTGCTATTACAAAGTTAAATGTCTAATTCTGAACTTTGACTTTTTTAAAAGTATTTTTGTAGATAAGAGGTTACTGTCTTTGATATTATTTTCTTTGCTATTACTTTTTGCTATGATAAAAGAAAACATTTCTGAGAACTCTCTTTTAATCAGGGTTACTTTAATTCCTTTTTTCTTTTAACAGTATTTCTACTCATCTTTGAAATAATAGTTGACCTAAATCTTGAACCTAATGTGAGGATGTTTATCTAATTATAATAATTTCAGCGTTCTTTCTTATTTCATATATATGGCATAATTTATCCTTGAATAATACCCTCCTTGTTGGAGAGAGGGTGGATTTGCCTGGTCAAAATAAAAAGAATGGGAACAGGAGTAAGAGCTGTATCAAAATGTGTCAGTGCTGCCCTCTCTTTGGCTGGGGGAGCTAGCTGTGAGATTAATGTTTAAAGGGGAAAAGCAGGAGAATTTATTGGGTCCTGGCTCACCTAGGGACTAATTACTCTGGCCCCTGAAGCCATGCAAATCAGCAGTGACCAAACTAGTAGAAGGAAGATAAAGGAAAGCAAGATGCTTGAAGTAACAGATGCTCCCCCCTCCCCCCCCTTTGGGGGAAAAACAGCTTGCCTCCCCTTTCCCTGTGAGGCAAGCTGGTCGGTCAGATTTTCTGTCTTCATAGGATCATGGTCCTATAAAGCCAGCAGGTTCAAATACTTACTACATTTTTTCTCAACTCGGGGAATGTGTTGACTGTGAAGTGAGCAAGTTAGCAAGTAAGTTCCAATGCTTCCAAATATTTGGGAACATATTTTTATTAAAAGTAACGCGGTAGCCTGACACCTAAACTAGCATCATACATCTGTGTCAGGCTTGTGTATATGAAGTAGTAAGAAGTCTTTGTGAGTCTCTATTAAGTTGTTTAAATCTTGTTCTTGAGGATTAATTTGATATCTAAGAAAGTCTTACAAGTACCTCAAAACATACCTTCAATTAGTAATATTTTACATACAGCGACAACAAATTCGATTTTCCGTTATACTACCTTGGTACTATCCCTCTGAAATTCCTTGGATTTGTTGGTAGTTGTCTTCTAATCTGGAGTTTGGAGCTAGATGGTACTTGAGCTGGTTATTGAATTCAGTTCTAACAAACAGGCAGCTTGCTTAAAAAGTACTGAATGTTACCTGCAGGTGCTGAAGAAATGAAGACCCCAACTGAACAAAAAGAGGCACTGTTTTTTTATGTCCAAGGCCAACTGGTTCTTCATCAAGGAAGCAGCTTAGATCCCACTTATGCAAATTCCCCCGCGTTCACAGTGTTCAATGCCAGTGCACTCTGGAATGGGCTATCTGCAGTGCACGTTATTAAGAAACAAACCACAGCTCACCCACACACCACTCTAGCACTGCATGCATACCTTTCCACCCTCTTGCCTGCTCCATAATTATTATTTTAAATAATAATATAAGCCCAATGCATATGTCTTAAAAGGAAGCTATACTGCCTCACACCTTTAGAGACTGTGTAGAATTTTTTTATAAGCAAAGATTTTCTGTTCTTTTTACCTCTTTTTGCTGCTACTGCTACTTCTGCTCTTGAGAAAATGATGGCAGAGAGATACTGTAGGAAAGATACGCTGATACATAGTTCCAGTTGAGTATAGTTTTTAAGAAGTAGTTGGGCCTTTAAAGACCTATTACTCCTGTAGACTTTCAGCTCATGGTCCATTGCCTCAGCTTCCTGTTTCACAGTCATAAATCAAGTTGGTCTGATAAGGAGGCAGAAAAGACATTTAGATAGCAACTGTTCACCATCAAAGTTTTCTGCTGAGATCTGTTGCACATACTTTAGCCCTAGCTCACAAAGATCAAGACGCTTATTTTTATGGTGCATGGCAGTACTAAACTCCTAATCAGTTAGCAATCAATCAAAAATGGATCCACCATAAGTATTCTGGTCATAGAGTTCTGCAGTGTTACGTTGTGGATCTCCTGCTCTCTGTAGGAGATGTACCCAGACTGCACAAACAGGGACATCAGAGGCTTTCAGCCTGATCATGTCCTCATGCAATACTGTCAGCCTGGCAGAGATCACAGGCTTGCAGTCAACCCAGTAAGTAAGAGGATATCAGCACTGAGATCTTGTAAGAATCATTGCTACTTTACTAACAAAATCTCTGTAGGGAAGCTGCTAAACCTTTCATTCTGGATTTCTTGTAATGTACCTGGCTACTCCGGTGTCTAGCAGAACTTAGTCTGTAACAGAAGTGATATATGAAGATATATATACAATGCTATCAGCACATGCAGGTTAATCATAGCTCCACAAATAACATCTGGGCTTTCATGGCCACAGTGACAGCTACCTGCAAGCACTATGTACGCCGTATCAGTATGGTCAAGGTCTCCTACTAAATTCTTCTCATATCCAGACAAAGCAGAAAAAAGAACTTCACTTATCTTACACTCTCTTTTCACGTTCCTAAAAGAAATAATATATGCACCAAAATGACGCTTGAGGCCTCCAGCAAGCATCTCTCCTCACCAAATCAAGCATAGGCAATAGCTCCGTAAAGTTTCTGACATGAAAGAGAGAGCTGAATCCAGACTCCTTAGGTCTTTTTGCAAGACTGACAGCTGCCCTCAGATATAAATTATACTGTGGTCACTAAAGACAAGTTGTGCCTGCTGTAGAATGCTTTTGCAACTTAGGGCAGTTTATCCTTGATAGTTTTTAATAGCTTATGAAGGTGGAGCCCCCATATCTAACAAGATTGTGGTGCATGTATTCTTATCAAAAACTGCTTTCTGTGGCATGAAGTGCCTCAAATCTTCTGAAATTTTGGTATATATGTTTTCCTTAGTTAACAAAAGGGTTGAGCTGTCTCTAGCAAACTCCAATATTTCGGAAGAAATAGCAAAATAAAATCTTATAGTTTGCTCTTTGTATTAAAATACTATAATATGCTCTCCCCGAATACGTCTAATAACAAAAATACTGTCTTTTTAGTGCGTGTAAAATCTATTTGAAACTTCTGACTCCAGAAGTGCAGTGAATGACTAGTATTCTAATGAAGTATATATAACATTTATTGCTTCGTAAGATAACACCCTCCTGAAGTTTGTACACTAAGTACTTATATGTAGAAAGTAAACTAATCTAAAACAGAATGGATTTAATATTAAAATACACAATCAATTACTTTCTTGTTAATGTAACATAAACTATATATTAATTCAAACAAATCTAAAGATATTTATTTCCATTACACTAACAGCCTATGCTAAATATAAACATCACAAATATTAACATATACCTGTCCTATGCACATGGACTGATAGGACAAGTAACTTTGAGAGTGGTTATGAACATGTGAAATATATACTCAGAGAAGAAAGAAATTGATGTAAGTGGACACATCCCACTGTAAAAATCTTACTGATTTTTGTAATCTGTAATTTTTACATCTTATTTTTCTTAGTTATAACCTTATATATCTCCTTTTTAACATACTTCATACAATAGGGACATCTTTTTTTAAACATTTTCTATCAACCATTGGAATTTAGTTTTCACAATGGAAAATATTTGTTGCTGGCATCAGGTAAAAGTCAAGCTAGATAACTGAAGTCCAAATGTGACATGCTGCACTTTATATTGTTATTTTTTAACTAAGTTTAAGCCTATCTTTCAGTTTCTATGGAAATTGTAAAGTCAATGTTTTATATATTTGTGTACCTTCAATAAAAATATGAATTTTACTTATATTTATATAAATTAAAAGTTATGCTTTAGTATGATACTGAATAAATTTGCTATTTTTCCCTAGAAACTCCTAGGGAAATCTAAGTTATTTTTTGCACATTTTCTAATTTGTGTAATGTTTTGTTTACAAACATTAGTATAATAATATTAACAAATTGTAAAGCAAATACACATTCAAGCTGTATTTTTAACAACGTGATTCTTTTGTATTCAGCCAAGATTATCTTTTTCATTTAAGAAGATATTCTTATCTTGTTACTGAACTATTCATTTACATAGGTAAGTATATCAGAAAAAAGAACTTTCAATTTTTAGTTATTTCTAGGTAGTGGATTTTTATTTTGATTATCAACATTTTTATGAGAAAATTTGTTAAATATTACAATAGTGCTCATTCTGTCTTTATGCAGCTATGAAGAATATGAGAGATCATTTTTCACAGAGCAGAAATGTGTCTGTCTTCTCACTATATTTTTCAAAATTTTCAAAAATTGAAAGCCAAAGTGGATTTTCTAAAATCAAAGAGGGATTTAAGTAACCAAAGTATAATTAGAATTCACTTGAGAAATTATGATTCATACTACAACATGTACTGGAATCTTTCATTCACATATTTCTAGTGTATAATGTTCAGGCTTTTCCAAGAGATGAATTATATACTCCATTAAATTGATAATTCAAAGTATTGGACCAGGCATTGAATGAATTTGGGAACACTTTTTTTGGAAACATTATCTTAATTGTTTTGCCTCCTACGATGCTAAAAAATCAAAGAAATTGAAGTATATTGGACAAATAATGTGTGAAAATTGCTCATGCCACCCAGATTTGAAGAATTCAGTTCAAATCTTACAATTTTCTTCTACAAAAGCTTTCATACTCCAGTGTATGAATATCCAAAGTAACGCTTTCTAGTATGATGTGTCCTCATATAACGGACTTCAGATATACCCTGAATTGGGAAAAAAACAAACAAATAAACAAAAACAAGGTAGCTTCTGAAGAAAACATTCAGAAATGTTTTTAATTTTTTTCAACAAAAGCTTTACTACTCTAGTGCATGCTGGAGTCTGTAACACTTTCCAATGTGCTGCATCATCATACATCATTACTTCAAATATACCCTCAATTGAAAAAAATACAGAGATTCCAAAGAAAACATTAAGAAATATTTTTCTCAATCTTCCTTTGGTTCTTTACAGTTGTACAGCACTGGCTAGTAAAGCAGTTTTACATTTATTGACTTTTGGTATCGTTTTTAATTTGCAGCTTACTGCTTGATGGCCTCACTTGATTGGTACAGTATGACAACAGGTAATAGATACAATAACAGTAAAACAGTCATCATTACTGCTGGGACTAGAAACCCCCATCACTGCTTTTTTAGCTTTCCTCAGCTGGAAAGTTTTGACATCTGCTGGTCTGGGACATAGCTGAGCAGCTGTCAGCAGTGGGGTAGCTGCTTTCAGCAGCAGTTGGCGGGATGGCAGGGTGCCAGCTTGTACCATCTGTGCGCCTGACATTTCATTCTAATTAACAGTAGGGTTAATTGTTCTGGCAGGCTCAAATGTAGTGTCTAACATTACCCAAGGGAAACATGTACAAGTGCAGGAGTGGCAGGGAGCTGGGGACAACGCTGCTAACAAACCTATTGAGGGAGAATGGTTAACAACTACTGATGATTTTACTAGCTGGCCACATGCAATAAGGCTGAGGTATTTTTTTATTCTGATGAATTATGCCAAGCCTGTAATGATGTAGAAGAAATCAGGCTTTGAAAGGCTGAGACTGCTGCCTTGGGGCAATTGAGAGGGAACAATTTGCATGTTATTACTGCATATTCATACCTAATTGTGTTAGGCTTTGCTAATAGAGCAGAATGACAGTATGAAAAATCGAGCAACTGCTTTATAGCCAACAAAGCTAGTGTTTTTTCCCTACACTATGAGTGCTGAATGATCATTTAGACATTTAGTTGTTCAATATGACAAGTCTACCATTTGTTAACTTGACATATAGTAATTTATAAAGAAGCATTCTAATTTTACGTTTAGTTTATTCGCATTTTATACAGTATTCATGATAGCAATTTGAATGGAGATATTCATAGCTATTGTGAATAGTTGTGATTCAAATAGAACTATTTTGTATGAGGTACTTCTATTGTTTTATGATGTATTAATTTTAATGTTTAAATAGCTTTATCAGATGTTAATATGACTTAAATCAGGAGTTGAAGAGAAATCCCTATTACAATCCTGTTGATACATATTGATTTAGCAAATGTTTTTACATCCCACTATGACCCCTATTTCTAGAGTATTGGGGATTGTAGGTTGGATTAAGAATTTGTTAAGTAATACTATGCCAAATCTATAAATTACAATTACAAAAATACCGATATATTCAATTTACACTCAGTTACAATCCAGCATGTAAGGGTAAATATTGTAGAACACCAAACATAGTTCATTTTTATCATATATATGTATTTATGCTCCAGTACAGAATTTCTCTTTTAAAAATTAACTTACCTCTTCAAGAGAATTGCATCCCAATTTCAATTTCTCCATGTGTTATTAATGGGTCACCCTTCAAATTTATACGGTCTTGTTTCTTACTCCGTTCTTGCATATTGTTCCATAGATGTGACTTATTCTCAAAAAAACATTGTCATAGCTCATGTGCATTACTTTAAAAATTAATGACATCTGAAAATTTGAAATCAATTAGCTTAATTTTAAGAAGTCCTGTAAAAGTTGATGTTAATACCAAACATGGTATAAAACTCATGGAGGAAGTCAGGAATAAAATTTTCAATATTTCCTAATAATTTTGTAATTTAAATCTAAATGACTTGAACATTTAGGGGACCTAAGTTGCACGGTAAGTTGATCTAATGCCTTTGAAGTTTTTCAGATGAATCTGTCTTTAATTAATTTGTGTATTGTAATTGGTAATCAATCTCTCAATAGATGATGTTGGACTTGGACACAACAGAGGGAATTAGAGTACTCTGAGATGGTCTGTGGTTTTGTACTTTAATATTGAAAAATTAAAAGAAAATTTGAATTTACTCACTGAAACTTGAGACTCAAAACATATTTGTATTATTTGGCTAGCTGTTGATAGAAGTATAGATATATTTATCCAAATGGAATACCTTCTTCATGGGAGAACATTCTACTGGATAGTTCATACTTATTTTTGTATGAAGTCAATAGAAAAAAAATTTACTCCATTTACTTTGTTTATATGCAAAATATTTCCAACATATAGTGAAGTTATTTCAATACTATTTAATTTTATGACTAATACTCTCATATTTTATGCAAGGTATTATTTTAATCCTGCAATCTATGCAGCTGAATATAACCTTGCAATAGATCACTACATCATTGAGGTTCATATGATATGGTTATTAAAATTGTGGTTGTTGATCAGTAATTTCTTTTTAAAAATTTAGTTGTTTAACCTTACAGCCAAAATATTATTCTTATTGTTATTATTTCTGATTTAAAAAAAAACAGATGAAAATATGAAAACTCATGTTGAGCCTCTAATGTTACGATTGCAGAAGAGTTAATGTGATTGCTGCAGGAGGCATGATCTTAGAAAAGTCGAATATGAAAAGATGTATTAGTGGATGAAATTTAAAATTTATTACTTCTAACTTTTAAATAAACCAAAAGAAGTTAATGTTTGATTTCATTTCAAAAGCAAAAAACAAGAAAACTCAACTGGTTATATTTACCTGGTTATTACAAAGAATGTCGCTGAATATATATGAACATCTTTAACAAATCAACATTCTGAAAATGCCTAGAGCTAATGTAATTTATTATGCATGGAAGAAGATGCTAACTATATTGGCCTTCAGCAGAAAATAATAAAATGGTTTGATTAGGTTTAATTTAATTATTGTTGTAAGTGAAAATCCTCTATTCCTGCCTTCACTGTCCTTCAACGAATTCCTCATGGAAGAAAAGCAGTAAAAATCCACTTACCATGTTGCAAAGAGCCATGTCAATCAAGGCCGTTATGAGGTCTTGTCCACTCATTTCCTTAAGTCTTCTTTTCTTTTTTTTTTCTTTTTTTTTCTTTTTTTTTTCTTTTTTTGAACTGTAACAGCCAAGCCCATACTTTAGTTCTGCATCACCTGCACTTACAGTTTTTATCTAATTTGGTGTCTTTGCCTTTCTTCCTAACTTTCTGGTAGAAAATACAGTGGAGAAACAGCCAAGACTTTACAAGATTGAAAAGACAAACTAACAAAATGTGATAATGATTATGGCTAATATTCCTCTTTCAGATCTCCCTTTTAAAGAGAGAATTTACCAAAGAAGATTATTCTACAGAGGGTTAATCTCAGTTTGAAGCCTGGATATATTTAACTGCTTCAAATTCTTTTCTGTGTGTAGGTGAGCTTTCCATTATGCATTTCTTTTGTCAAATATCACATCACATAATCATAGATATCTTCATCATCACAGTCCCTAAAGCCCGAATATTTCTTGCTAACACCTTATTACTTGTTTTCCTCAGCGTCTTTTAATCTCATATACTACAATTTTAAGTCCATAGGTTACTAGTAGATGTAACAATAAAACTATCTCTAAGAGATTCTGTTGTGAATGATGATGGAGGGGGCACACAACAAATACCATTACTGATAATTTTCCTATCTCATTTTTTTCCTTATGCAGAAGTACAGTTAAATCTTTTCACACTACCACATCAACAATACTGCAGCAGAGAAAAAAATCCTGTACTTTGTAGTTGAGATTGATACAGTTTTAACAGATGAGATTGCTTGGCATGTTCATCCTTAATTACCATCTAGAGTTATTTCAGATTTTTTGTTAAGACAAGAAGGAGTAAAAACAAGCCTCAAAAAATAGTAAATAATTGGTTTGGCTGAAGCTTAATGTAACAGCTGTTGCCTATATTTGGTTGATCTAAACATAATTGTTGTTATTTAATATCAATAAGTGTGTTATGTTAAAGTTGGAAGTTATATTTTGAATTAAAATTTCCCATTCTAGAGACCTGTGGATTTTATTATAAATTGGAAGAATATTTATTACTAGCTTGATGTCAACTATATATTTTTGTTAGTATAAATATTAATGTTAATATGATATTAAGCATTTGTACTGTAAGGAATGTGATACTCAACTTTGAATTTAAATCTTATTGTTAACCTGCAAGGTTTTTTTCACAGTGATGTCAAATTTTTAGAATAATTTAAAAATATTTCTATTTTTTTTCACTTGAAACTACTATGTTGGTTTATCCTCTCTGTGAAGCTTTATGCCAATATGGAAATTAGAGCAAGAAGGAAATGCTTTGCAATATGAAGTTTATCTGAAAAATATTTCATAACTACATTTGGTCTGTACCAACTACTTTTCATTATTTTGTAATATTAAAGAATCTTTACAAGGAACAATACATTTCTTTCATATCATTGATGATGATAAACAAAAGTTTTATTGGCTGATGTTTATTAGAGTTCTAATGCATTCACCTGAACAATCCGTGATGAGAACCTCGCATTTGATTTTAACTGCCAGATACTTGCTATCCTGATATCTTACTATCCTGTCCCTAAGCGTTTAAAGGAATTCTACATTACAAACAGGGCTTGACTTCTAACCTCACTGGTGTTGAATGTGAAAGAGAAAATTATTTTCATGGCAAAATTCTGAGCTCTAATGGTCACTTTCCTTTTTCTGTGTAAACATTATTTCAGCCACTAAATAATATTTCTGTTCATTTGCTTCCTCATCAGCCCAGAGACAACTTTTTAAATCGAAATTTTAATGTGTATTTCTTAGCTAAATTTTCAACGTTTTCATCTGATTCATGACAACTGCTACTAGTATGTCTTTTAATCTGGAAACAAAGAAATCTGGAACAAAAAAAATCCATTTCTTATTACTTACTATATGTATTATCACAAAACATCGGTCACTAACATATGTTAGGCTGGTAATAGAAACATGCAAACGTAGAATGAAAAGGTGTTTATTATCAAAGTGTTTATAATCTAGTATAAGAGACTAGGAATATCTGGAAAGAACCAGGAGACGAAAAGTGATGTTGGTCAGCGTGATAAGGAGGGACCTTGACTTAGCAGCAAGCAGGAAATCACCACATTTTATGGAGGCACTGAGGCAAAGGAGACAATTAATTAGGAATCTGAAGGAGGAAAATTAGATATGTTGGTAGATGTTTATGGGTAATTTCCCTTCCACATCAGCAGAGTGTAATCCCTGATCTTAGAAATAAAGGAAGATACTAATAAATAATCTAATAAAAGATACTAATAAAAGATTTTGCTGAGGTTCTGAATCGAAGTGGTGGAGAGGGTGCTAGCATTCTTTGCAATAATCAAGAAAGGAGATAGTAAAACAGATGTTGAGGTGAAGTTAAGAGCTCAGTTTTAACAGAAATAACTTTTATCTGTTCAGGCTCATGTATACCATAATAAATTGAATAATAAATAGTAAATTTTTAATGATATTATATTACCCAGTATCCTCTTTGCTCCTCATTCACAAATAAATATTAAACTATTGAGAATGAGATGTACTGTAATAAAATCAAATCCTGATCTTTGCAGAGCTTACACAATTAAGACCTTTACTCACTGAATACACAAGCAAAACTTTTTTGCTGCTTTTAGCTTTGACAACCAAACTCAAGAATAAATAGCCTGAACTTGCTGAAGGGACAGCTTCCAATAGCACAAATAGTGGCACCTGTCTTAACAGGCTGAATATGTAAAGATTAATAAAAAATGATGAATGTTACAGCTTTTTTTCACCACGTTATGGCTTTTTTTTTTTTTTTTTTTTTTTTTTTTTCACCTAATGCAGGAACCATATCTTATCTCTCCCAACTTGGCATCTCCAGCACTAAGCTAAGCCATGTTTCAGTTTTGGGTTGATACAAAGAAAAAGAAGTTTCATAAATAATTAATAGGAAGTTTTATAACGTGATTGATAGCTAATTGTGAAGATTATGTGCTGTGAAACAGGAGGTTTCCAACATCATTTTCTGTGCTTAGTACAGATAGATGCCATTTCCCTCCAATATCTATGAAAATCTCTACAGCAGCTAACACAGTTCCTGAAATTCTTACAAATGTATCCAAATGCTCCAGGAGTGAAGTTTAATCTTCACTTAAAGTGATAGTTTTACAGGAGGGAAGAACTGTATTGTAATAAGAAACTGTCAGAGGTTTTTGTCACTGTCTCAAGTTCAAGCAGTTAAGATTAGTTAAATTAATACACAGAACAACATAGGCAAAATAGGAAATTGTCGACATGAACAAAAATGTTTAAGGAAACACACTATCAGAAATTGGCCTGTTATTCTTTACATGCCTTCTATAGATTGTAGCTTTACTGCAGCTATTCTGTGTGAATGTTTAGAATTTACAATGACATCTTTCCTATTTGCTGTTCTGAAAAGGACAGCCTGGGTAGCTTGGTGCAGAGTCTTAGAAAATAGGGAAAGGCTGAGCTTGCAAGTTAAAACAGAAATTTTCTTTGATATTCCTTGGAGCATTGCAAAAAGTATCTTAATAAAAAAGGTTCACCTTTGTCAGAGAATAATGCTGGAATGTTTTTATAAGAAATGACCTTCTATGTAGAGAACGGGAATCTATATATTATTAGTAAAAGTGTTGTAATGCAAGACAGCTATACAGTCTCAAGATTTGATACTTTTGAAAAGTCTTTTTTGTTAGTGAGCTACAGCATGTAACTTTTTGCTTTCCTTTTTGCGAGTATCAGAATCAGACTGAGGTTTATGAATTGGGCCAGCATTAAGTAGGAGATTTTTTTTTATTATTATATTTAAGAGCTTAAAATTTACATAAATAACAAAGACAAAGTATGGAAAATGAGATAGATAATTAAAGAATGGTGGTTCATCTGTGGCACATCATTTCATAGTGAGTGCATAGGTTTTCTTGCACTGCTAAATAGAAGGTATCTGCTCTTGCCAGTTTTTACCTTATTGTTACATCTATTATATTCTGATATTATCCTGGTACTTCACTTCCAGAAAGAATTTAGATATGCAGCTTTTCCAAAGTTCTTATAAATGACTGCACACATTATTTACAAAGAACAACTTTTACAAGGAAAGGTTCTGGCCTCCTTCTGGCTACAAATGTCCACATCTGGAATAAATCTAACTTAAATCAAGAAGTAAGAATTGATCTGTGCTTCTCACATATCTCTATGCATGTCATGGCTAAGCCACAATTTGACTGTGTCTATTGTCTTACTTTCTTCTAGTAAATGTCAGGAAAATTATTTGATATCTTTGTGTGAACACTGAATATTTTCCAAAGAATTTGAGAAAGTTTAAAAATGTATTTTAACTTCTCTATGAACCCAGAAGATAGGATTCTTAAATATTGATAACACTAATAATTTAGAAGAACTTTAATAAGCTTTGGTAGTCACACATTGAGTATAAAATTGTAAGATTTTTTTTTCCTGATTATCAATAAGAGGTCATGAATTTGTTATTTTTTGACACATTTCCTTTAACATAAATAGTCATAATATAGCTTTACTTGTATTTCCATTATGCAGATTGTGTCTGTTTAAAGAGAGTTTGCTAGAGTAGACTTAATATTAAAAAGATATAGCTGTCTCTTTTCCATTTTTTTATTTCTGTATCTCTTTATAATTGATTAATGTTCATTTAGATGAATAATTTATAACTCATATAGCTCCTGGCTTATTAATTGTTTAATTTCAGAGAAAGTAACCAAGTACTAAGGAGAAGCAAGTTGTCATTCAGAGTGAACACATTAAATGTAAATACTCCATTGATGCATAGAGTAGCAGTGGTCAAAGTACAACAGATTTGCTTCTTACATTCAGTAGTGCACTTGTAAAGAAGAATAATGGTAATGAAGATTAAAATTTATTTTTGTTTTGTTTTTATTTTTTTTAGATAAGAGAGGCATTTGATTGCATCTGATTTGGCAAATTTCATGATCCTGTGCTGGTTATGTTTTTCTCTGTACATCTTTTTTTGCATCATTGGTTTTCACTGTGATATACCACGCAGAGAGAGGAGCAAATTGAATAATCAGTGCTCACACTTAATAATAAACAAGATTAAATATGCAAATGATTAAATGATAAAATTAACCTTAAATTGTAGGTAAGCCTTTTGTCTTTGGATTTGAAATTAATCTTGAGATACGTTCAGAAAAAGGAAAAAAAATCTAAATCAACATTGATCTTTTGATGAGGACATGCAATGGTTCTGCATCACTGGAGAGCCTATGACACTCACTGGACAGAACTTAATTTTAATGAGCTTGCTGTTTTTCAAAATCCATTTTAGGTAGACCAAGAAGAGTGGTTTTTGTTCCTTATAGAAAAGTAGCTAGCGCTGTTTAATATTTGGAGCGGAATAAGTGTTATGGTTAAATGAATATGTAACATTTTGAAAGATTTTGTTTTTAGAATTGCTAATAGTAAGAACTTCTCAGTGGCTTTGAATGTTACCATTTTACATATGACTTAGCTAGCTTCACCAGGTATATTTGTGGTGCACTATTTATAGAAAGATTATTAAGAAAAGACTGAAAGTGCTTCCAAGGATCTTGTGTTTTATCTTTCTCTTATAGTTATTTTGCTGTCCTTTGAAATAACAGAATTATTTATTTTTATTAGTCTAGGGAAGAGGAAGTAAAAACAAAAGTCAAATAGCCTGCAGTTGAATTTCTTTGTTTTGAACTTGACATTTAAAAAATGGGAAGTTATTAAATATGATGGAAATCAGGTACATCCCTCCTCCAAATTGTTAATAAGGTGCATATTTCCTTTTATTTTTTCTTTTTAGAATGGATAGCATGTTCTGTAAGCACCAAAAAAAAAGAAAAATCCCCAAATAATTTGCATTTACCATATTCACAGAGCTGCATGCCTTAAATTCAAGAGTAAAAAAAAAAGAGAGAGACATTAGGAAACATATTCTTCTCTGTAATATAATACTGTTGGAAGAAATAGAATACCTTGAATGTCTGCTATCTTTACATTTCACCTATCTCTATGAGCACTGCAGGAATCTCTCTTTTACAGGAAAGAAAATGGATTGAGGAGGCAAATACCTTTGTGTTACTTATGGTGTCAAACAGCAGGGGATCTCCATATATTATGATACCTGAAGACCATGTAAGTTCCAAGTCTATTACTAGATGACTGTCCAGCTTCTTTTCCAAGAAGCATGAGGTGCACACAATGGCTAGACTAGCAGGCATGATTGATTCTCTGCAATCATACTTCATAGCTCTGACTATGAAGAAGAGGCACCAATTCTCAATAAACTCTTACTGAGAAAGGTTCTCATAGGTCTCAGCAGTTATCTCTAAAGGAGAGCTCCAGGGTGCAGGCTCATCACCATATCATGTAATCTCACAGTACTAACTTTTTGTTTTCTCTCAGATTCTTTACAGTACCAACTAATTCTCCAATTATCAAGTGTTGTATTAAACAAGTAACTGTAGAAGGACATCTCTTGAAGATACAACAGCCTGAAGTCCAAATGTTGCATTCTTTAACCCTTCAATTTACAGTGAAAGCAGTCTGTATCACTGGCACTTCCTTTTAGTGTATAATAGATTTTTCTCCAACTGAGGACTCAGTTGACCGAAACCTTAGCTATTGTGATTTCTGGGACTATTGAGGCTCTGCTGACTATAATAGTATTTTTATATTCTGGTGTAGGATGAAGTCAAAGTCAAGGAATCTTATTTTTTTTCAAGAAATTCAAAACCCTACCATGGAACTGGTGTCTAGTAGGTGGCTTACAGATTGGTATGCCTAAGACAGGCTACAAAAAAGAGAAATTACATAAAATAAAAATGAATATATTTTTAAAGAAAATCAAAGTAAATTTTATGTCACATATATAACCTGATACCTTAACTAATATTAAATAGTCTAAAGTGGAGAAATACCTGTTGAATTCAGGTAACATAGGCAAGAATAATGTATTTCAGGAATAGCAAAAATTTAAAAATTTATTTAAGGCTCAGACTTCCTCTGAATATTTTTTATCCCTTTCAAATACCTTGCAATGTTAAATAAATTAATATTGTTTTCTTCTCCAATAACATTCACTGACCCCTACATATATAACATGATTTTAGCATATATATGATATTTTGACATTTTCACAAATGTTTTCTCAGTTGCAGGTTGTCTGTTCTGTCTTTGAGATATGTTGATATTATGTATTTGTCATGTAAAAATAACATTAGTGAGATTACTTCTGAATAGTTTATGAATGAGGTTGCATGAAAAAAATACAAAATGGTTTGGCGTAGTTTTTTGAAGGGAGATTAAAGAACATGTTTAAGTATAGGAAAGACATTCGAGAAAATCAACAGTTAGTGAAATAATGCTATTTCCTTCTAACTGTCTCCTAAATCCCACTAGCAATGGAGAAATCTTGAATTGAGAATGGAAGACCAAAATAGATAGGCTGGGCAACAGCAGAAAACTATTTGATAATGCTGAATTGATACAATGAGTATCAAGGAGAGTTTTCAATAGTAGGAATATAGATTTTGTGTATCAGAAAGGATTAAGGAGCTATGCTGCATAGAAAATAGTAGTGGTGGTAATTCCATTTCTTATAGTGGGGTAGCATTCTGAAACTGAAATGATTTAAAGAGGCAGGGTGTTTTGTTAAAGTGCTTATAAATTATTCGGGATTAAGAAACTAATTTTGAAGGTGAGAAAACATGAAATTTTACCTATTAAAGTGGAAGGAAGGTACCTGGAAAACACTAGCTTTGCAAATATACTTCTAAATCTTTTGTTCTTGGTAGATACACCTTGCAATTTATCATAATATAATCAATACATTATGATAATGAGAAAAATGTGAGCGATAATTCAAGTTGATTACAGCCGAACCAACATTCCACAAAACTACAGAAGAAGGTTTTTGTAGTTAGCTTTCAAAATATCATGAATATTTTACTTTAACTGCTTTAGAAATGTTAACTATTTAAGGGAGGATGACGGGTAAAAGGTGTAAAGAAGAATGAGTCATGTTGGGTACGTTTTGCTTGTTGTGAACAAGGAATGCTGGATACAGTTGTCCAGACAGTCCTCTGAGCTTCAAGATTAACAACTTCTTGTATTTGGATCCCTATTGTTTCCAAGCTAATTGGTCTACATTCTCACATTCATACAGAAATCAGGCTTCCCTGGCAAGTCAGTTCAAACTACCTGACATTAGACAACATTTTCCCAGAAGGAAAAAAAAATTGGGCGTTTTCTTAAAGATCAAGAGATGATAATCTTAGACAAATTGATTATAAATGTATAATCTTGAAAAATTCCTAGCTGTTTGTGTTTCTCTTAAGAGAATAATTCTCTTAAGAAAAAAAAAATACAATTCCTAACAGCAGTTTGCATGTGACTATAAGTCAAAGTGTTATGTATCCAAAAGACTACATGGATATCTTGAGGTTCTGTTACAGTGTGAGATAGTGAAGGGGTTTCTCACAAGAAAATAAAAGACAGTAGAATAGAGTTCTGTGTTAATATACCGGTAGACAGGATGTGTTAAGATCGTGTACTTGCTCTTTGGGAATGCAATGCCTATGCATCAATAGATCCTAGCTGTAGTATAGAGAAGCCTGTACAAGTGTGGAAAAAAATGAAATATAGCCCAGTTTTCAAACATAATACAGAATTTATGGGAAAAAAAAATCTTTAATCTAGCAAGCATTGCTAAAGATTTTTTTTCCATAAATTCTGTATTATGGTTGAAACCTCAACATACACACTTATAGGCCTGATATCTGTACTTCTAATACAATAAAACCTTTTATTTTCTCTTTTTATTTTTGAACAGTTTTTATTTGATGTATTTGACATTTTTGTTAATAAGAATATATAAATTTACTTAAGAGTCACCTGCAAGTACACAGTCTAATAGAAGTCCCTTTTCTTTTTAAGAGCTATGCAAAGAGTAGTCTGACTTACTGGACATAGAAGAACATAAAATGTGACTAGCAGAAGGAGGAAGGATTGCAGTCTGTCTCTCTGTGATTTTTCTTCATGCTCATCTTGATGTAGCTTGCAATTTCATGCTAAATATTTTTAGTTAATACTGGAACTTTTCTCAGCCATAAGGGAATTCCAGCAATGTTCCACAATGAGGCAGAAAGGAATAGGATAAAATGGCTGCAAATGAAATTCATTCTGTTTTTAGGCTGAATCAAACAGGAGGCAGCCCTTTCCATGCATACATTTGAGAAGATTTTTACTCTCTCTCTCTCCACTCCCTCAAAAAAAAAAAAAAAAAAAAAAAAAAAAAAAAAAATCTGAGAATTTTTTTTCTAAAATAAAATGTGCTAATGCTCAGACACTATGTGAGATGCCAACACTAGAAAAGATAAAAGAGCAGATTTCTTCCATTACTGTACTTTACATGGGAAAACACCACCTGGATTTTGTACTACTAATAACTCAAGGGCAAAAAACCGCATTAGAGGAGCATTAAAAATTTTTAAGATTTAAACCGGAATTCTTTTCAGGTTTCTGACTAGCAGCTGTCATTCGTGTCATAAGGCCATTAATCCCCCGGATGGAGTGTCTGCCCACCACTTCTATACCTCTACAAATAGATCCCCTGATAGCAGATCTGAGTTCTTAAGTTCAGCAGAAACACATGTTTCTGTGATCGTATAGAAACACTAAAGTATTTTCTAATGTCTGTTAAGTTATAAATACCATTAAAAGATGTTATTTGCTATATAAAGGGTGTGTGCTTTTTAGAAATCAATGTGAAAGCAATGCTATCGATGTCTTCTTGCTACTAGTGTTGAAAGATAAAGCTGTGTATATCTTTCATACACACATACTTGTGTATAAGTATGTCATTCAGAGTCATGATTATATCAGTCTGACACAGATGCCGAAGAAGAAGAAAACAACAAAAAAAAAAAATAATACAAACTTCATGGAAGTAGGTTGTTAAAGCAAATGTTTTATATTACAGTTTATAAGAAGTGTGACATTTTACAGAAGAATATTCAGAAGATATCAAGTTCCTCTGAATGCATCTTTATCGTATAAAAAGCCCATTTGTTTTCAGCTGTTACAGTTGGAATTCAAAGGAGTAATTCACCAAAGAAAGCATCAGGTTTATGTGTTCAATTCTATATCAAGATTACACTGAATATAAATAATAAAAATGATATAGCTAAAGGAGCTAAAGGAGTCTGCCCATCTCCATTTTTTTGTCTGATTATTTTCTGCAGTATCTCACCTTTTTATATTAATATAATTAAAATAAGAATGTCAGCTCCTGCTTTAGGCCAAACTTGGCCTTTATAAACTAGCGTGATTTTTGAAATTTGTCAGTAGGATTAAAAGTTAGCTATTAATTTTAAAAAGTGTTAAATATTTATTTTTTTCTACTCTACTATTTTCCTCTTGCTCACAGAAGTGGTTTAAAAGCGATGCTGTTTCATGTTTGTTTAGGATGCATATTAGAAAAATAATTTTCTTTCTTTCTTTTTTTTTTTTAAATTTTAACAGGAAACTTCCTTCTGAACATCTGAGAAATATCAAGAATTTTTAAAAATGAAGTGTATGCTTGTCAGTTGCATACAGTTCCATCCATGCTCCTACATTACAGAGGTAGTTTAATCACCCATAAGAAATTACTAGCTTCTCTGTTCGTGAAGCATGACATTTCAATTGCACAGCCAATAAAAGAATTACATGAAGAGGGCTGAAATGATTTACTGTATGGAAAGCCACAAGACCAAGGTTACCATGGTGAACTACCTTTCTGTGCTTACAAGGTCAAGTGAGAGTGACCTGTCAGTGGACAACCTTCAGCTCTAACATAGTAATATATTGTTCCAACAATGGTTTGGTTTTTTCCTTCTTAAATTATTATAAATATTTAAATAGTTTATATTTTTCATTTTTTGATTTTTAAAAAGTGAATAATAATGAGTACAGAAATCTTCATTTTATGCATCAGTAGTAGTAGTTTAAGAGCATTAGATCAACATGTGTTTAGATAATTTTTATGAATCATAATTATATGCAGTTATGTTTCTTAGGATATGTTCAGAGATTTAAAAAACTTACCAAGGGTTTTGAGATATTTAATCTAGTGTATATGAGCTCTCAGTCTATGCTTTTCATATCTTCTGACTCTGCATTGTTATATATTGCAGAATTCTCTTTCAGTTCCAATGGGGATGGAGGTAGGGAAGCAGGGAACATTGCAAATAGTCTGTGTACAAATATTGTTAAAGAAAACATACAATTATAATTAAAAGGTTCACAAAAAAGTCTGAAAACTTGGGCGTTCATCTAATGGTTTTCTGAAAAATATTTTGTTGATGCATAAAATGAGAACTATACTAATAAATGTCTCTTGAATTACATATGCTGTAAGAAAATGAAACCCTTTGGGTTATGAATCTTGGATTTAAAGAGGCAGTCATCAAATATTTAAGATGAAAATGCAGTAACACATGCTAGCTGTCATGTGTAAGTTTGGTGAATGTTATGACAAGGTTTTTAAAACATTCATAGTCAGAGTATTTTTATAAAAATGTTCATTAATTCAAACAGACATTCATATCTGGCAACCTGCATTACAATCGAGATTTCTAGATGCATGAGAAATCTTTGCAAAGCCAAGAAAATATGGGTGAAATATATAGCAATCATGTTTAAATTATACATTATAAGGCATACCTATCGGTATGTTGTCATATTATGCATTAAATTTAGTGCATAAATCAGGTTGTTATAATTCTGATGTCGCCAAAAGGCACAAAATATGACAAACAGGACTAGGCATGTAGATATTATCATACTCAATAATTCAAGGAGCATTTGTTTTATGTAAATTAACTTCTGTTAATAAAAATTACACTCATTTATTACACCACTTCTATATGATAATTAAAAAAATATCCTTTTTCTGGAGAATCATTACAAAATGTGAATAATGCATTTGTTTAATATCTTTATAAACAAGATCTTACCGTAAGATTAGTTCTGGAAATGAAAGCGTTATTGATTTCTATAATAATTTCATAATACTGTTATATTGCAGTGCTGAAACTCCTAATCTTGTTTTTGTAGAGAACTCTATGCATTTAGAACAGTGCTTGAACTCTCACATAGAGCATATAAACAATATTAATTTGATACATACTGCTATTGTTGAATCTATATAAAATGTACCTTTCAAAATATTGAAAATACAAACTGCTTTTTTTAAACCGTAGTTTTTAGCATAACGAATACTACTAGCTATTAAAACAGTGTTGTAATAAGTATATTTCTTTTCAAGACATTCAAGCATATTGAGTGGTAATGAACTAGAATTTGGATATGGTCTTAAATTCTTAATTTGTACTTGAAAAATATACCAAAAATATACTTGAGAAAAGTTTAGAGCTGTATTCTTTATAAATCTATATAGTACCATGATTATATCACCCGGCCTTGTGTCTACTTCCCTCCCCCCCCCAAAAAAAAGGAATATTATTAATGTTATTATTGTCTGCTTTTAACTCCAGAGGTTTGTTGGTTTGTTGGATTCTTTTTTTTCTATTTATTTATTACTTAGTATGTATAGACTCTCTTAAAATACTGATTTGCCTCTCTCCATCTTTTTTTTCCACCATGGTCAACTACTTGGTTGATCCACTTCATCTGCTGATGTTACCAAAATAACAAAACATGTAAGTGAGTATGCATGGGAAAAAAGATACAAAAAAAGGCCTATGTCATGCCAGGGAAATTTTGTCTAAGGGCTACTAACTGAATTACTGAGCCAAATCATGGAGAACTTGTGGATATCTTGGTAACACAGAGCACACAAGGAAGGAGAAATTCTTGAACCTAACTAGCTTCCATCCTTCATCAGCAGATCCAACAAGCCTCTTTGCAGGAAGTAAAATACTTTTTATCCTCTATTCTTTATTAAAAGTAGCTAAATAATGCTTTAAGGTACCAGGCTTAGTTAAAGTTGAGTACGCTGCTGTGAATAGCGGTCCCAACTGAGCATCATGTCAGAGCACTTCTATTCAGCTGATTGTTAGTGGCGAGCTGCTGGAGCCACCACTTAGCCCTGTAAAGTGGCAGAAATCAAAGAAGGCCTTGTTGCTGCACACAGAGAAACAGCAAATAATCCTGATGTGCATTTTCCAGCTCCCATGGAATGTTACAGGAACAAATATTGAAAACTGCTGGGCCTGTACTCTCCAGTGAAAACTCTCTGATTCACTTTCAGGACATGCAAAGTGAAGTTTCCTTGCTTTCTAAAGGAGAGAGCATTAGACAGCCAGTTGCATGCCAGCCAGATCTTGATATTACTGGGACTGTTGACAGATTACCAAATGACTATTAAGCAGGATTAGATTTTGAATGGTGCATAGGTACTCAAAAACCAGAAACTAGAAATATACAGATCAAGAAATTTCAAAATTTTGGCCTACCTTGTGGCCCATGGCAATGGGTATGGCATTATATTTCATGATCACAGGTATAGCATTATAGAGCTATTAGACAGCATTAATCTTGTGGGGTTAGGTTTATCTCAGTTGGTTAGTGTGGTGCTTGTAATGCTAAAGTTGTGGGTTCAATCCCTGTATGGGTCACTTGTTTGAGGGTTGGTCTAGATGACCTCCAGGGGTCCCCTCCAACCTTACCAGTTCTATGATACTGTGTATGTGGTGTTGTTATCTCAGTTGGAATGGCAGAGAATACATAAAATGCAGAAATCCGTCTGGTAGTTATAAATACATAGGTCACACCTGTTATTTACTGAAGAGTGAATTAAAGGGAAGAATTTTACAAATGTTTTTTAAAAGAGAAAATAAACAAAATAAGACAGGTGAACCTCCAGAAAGTTAACACATATACTAGAATGCTAAGATTTTTTATTTTTGTCTCAGTTTTCAGGCTCCTTTGGTTATGAAGGTATTAGACATTTACACCTTCTATTTCAGACATCTAAAGTAAGTCTTGTAAATCTCCTAGAGGTATCCTCTTTTCTTCATTCAGTGTATAAAAGGTCTTTTTTTTCCTTGTCTTTGTTTCACTGAACTGCATCTTAACCAAGATATCTAAATACTCCTCTAAATATCTAATTAACATAAGACCAAGATTATTTTTTTCTCAACACTGTGATCTGGGAGAGTAAATTCTCCCTGAATTTGATTCAGATGTCAGCCTACTAACTGAAGAGCAAAGTATCACAAAATGTATTTATGTGTATCAAATAAACAATAAAATTATAGGGCACATTGTTAGTGAAATTTTTCATCTTGATTACACTCTTCTTCAATTTAAATTATACAAAATTATTAGAGAGGACAGTAAGGTCAAATGAACTATAATGCTAATGGAACATCAAAGTCATTAAGCAGTCTTGTTTTTATACAGCAATCAGTTATCTAAATATGTAAACAATTCAGGTATCCATATTAACTTGAACAGGCAGAGATACTAAGTAAGTACGATTTAAGTAATTTGGAGGGAACATTGAATCATTCAGCAGAATATATGAAGGTGAATTCTGCCTTATGTATTTAGAGGGTGTGAACACATTGTGTGGTGAACACATTGCACCAAAATAATTGGCAGTCTACTTTCAGTGATACTGATATGCATTATGGATTATCACCTATGGATTCTCTTCTCATGTTTGGAAGCAACCCAAAACACAAGTGATAATATTCAGGATTATATCTGTTTTTCTAAGAGAGTTCGTCAATCATTAAGTATTTCTAGGCTCTTAAAATGTATGTTACTTTTCTGTTCCATGAGAGGATTCAGGTAGTATTTCTCTGGAAGGACCACAGGTTTTGGAACTTTAGTTTCTTTTTTGCCATCTCTGGGACTTGGCTTCTCTTAAAGAAATATGAAAGGATTATTACTCTAGTTTAGCTTTAAGGATGTTTTACTGTTTATTTCACAGCTTGATTGTAAGTTTAGTACTAATGGAAACTAGTGATTATTTTATCTGACACAGTATCTTTTTGTGAATTGCTTATCCAATTAACACTTTGAAACTGTAAATAGTACCTAGCTAGTATGGGCGTATGTATCATATAAATGACTAACTAAATGTGGAGGGATTTTTTCAGTAAGACTCTCTTTGATAATGTAATTACATTTAATACTTGAGTGCATATAACTATGTTCTGATGAAAAAGAAACAAAACACAGGGACAGTAACCTCTGTTCAGCAGGAGATTATAAAAAATCAAAGTAAGCAACAAATGTAAAAACATTAGCAAGCAAAAAAGCATTCTAAACTGAAAATAAATAATTTCTTCTGTGGTGTAGGCAGATTTATAAGTATCTAGAATTCCTACTTACATAGAGAGGAAGGGAAAAGGAAGGAGAACACTGTGCAGTAAGGAGGACATGCAACCCTATTATATCTGCTACAAGTATGGCATATCTCCTGTCACAGGAGAAGAGCTGTCTTTCAAGTTATATATGAAACATTTATCATGTAAAGGCAAAGGTTGCCGCTGTTTGATAGTCATATATTCAAAGCAAGAAGGCATCCCACATATTTAGGGGAAGACAAAACTTTAACACAATAATGCCCACAAATAATCACAATGGTTTTAACAAGCTATGAAGGAAAATTATTAGATGTTCATTTTCTAAAGGCCTTCTCTCTCTCATAGTCCTTCCTTTTCCCTCCTTTTGTAGTCTGTGTGTTTTTCTCTGATTTTCTGAGCTTCTGAATTGTCTCCATTAGTCCATTCAACAGTAGTTCTTCATAGAGATTCCAAAGATTTGACAGACTTCTGAATAAGAATTTTCAGATAAATGTGTATGCCCTTTATAAAGAATATTGGTAGGCTAATTTTGGATTCTATAACAGTGTCTAATACTTACTATAATAGTTTTTATTTGTGAAAGTCATTGTTATTTTCAATATGAGCAAAAACTGTACTATTACTGTAATATTAAGTAATATATATATTACTTAAATATATATATATTTAAGAATAGTCCAGATGAAATGTCTCATTTTGAATTCTATTCCTTGGAAGGCTGCAGGTGCATGTTCATAATTTGACAGTGCTGCACTGCGGATTAGCTAGTGGAGGCTATTGTGTGGTGAGCACTGCAGTCATCTCATTGACTTGCTTGAAATCGAAGCATATAATCTCTGTGACAGCGACACTGCTGCCAAAATTATATCTAAACGTTGCAGCCAACCAAATTTTTGAAAGAGTTGTATTTTTTAAGAGTTGTTGAGAAGCTAAAGATTAGAATGGAAGAAAAAGGAAACAAACTATAACCTGAAGGAAAGAGACCTTTAAAGGCTGCAATATATTATATGCCCACTGAAGAACCTTTTCCACTGTTAATTTCTATCTGCATTGCATGTCCTCTTTGTACAGCTTTTCCAAACTCTTCCTCTCGGTCAGTTTTCTCTGTCTTTCACTTTCTGAATTTCCCTTGAATCTCTGTCTCCTCTCTGCTCTACATATCTTTCTTTGAGTCTGTGAATGCCAGTCATTTTTCTAGCCCAATCTTCCACTTCATGTTTCACTAGTACCTATTTTGCACCACAGGTGACCTTGCTTTTCATCATATTTTTTTTCTACATCAAATGCTTTGGTTGTCCTGAGTGCTTACCCTTACCATCTAGATATTCAGAACTCCTGCTTGTACCCATTCATAAAAATAGAGATTTTTTTGTTGTTGTTCAGTTTTAAGTGAGTTAAATTATCCATTTTTGTCGAGCTCGTCAGCTACAGAAAAATTTCATAGTTACTTTTGTAAAAGTTTTATTCCTTCTCAGTTATGTCTTGCTCTTTTGACTTTATTTTGAGTCTTTTATCCTCAGTTTTTATACCATTGTTATTGATATTTTATCAATATTGATTCATTTCCCAGCTCTTACTGACTTACAGATAGAGTTTGGCTGGTGCTTAGAGGTAACCAGTAGTGGATCAGGACTCATTTTCTGGATGAGTGCTGTTACAAATATTGAAACCAATGTGTAAACTACTGTGTAGTTTAGATCATATTATTTAAACAGGTCTGAATTTTGGAATTCTTTTGTATAGCAAATTACAAAAACTACAAATGAATTAACTAACAGAAGAAGCTGAACTGGGATATGTCTCACACATTTGAGCTATTTTCCTTTTTTCTTTCTTGTATTTGACTTGATCTGCTTTTTCAAGAATATTCTGCTTATTCTGTATATTCAAGAATGTATGGATTTTGGAAAGCACACTTGAACTTATGGCTTATCTTTTGAATCCATGTTTTTTTCTTAGAAAAAAATTCTTTGATTTACAATGAATTACATTACTGGGATTGTGCACTTAAGCAGTTCACATATGATTACTCCCAGTGATATGCTTACTTCATTCCCCCACACAGAATGACTTTCAGTCCAAGAAACATTTGTAACCCTACTCCTACCAAAACCAAAACGATCGATTGTTTTCCATTGGTCTGGTTTTCAGCTTCATTTCTTTCTTCAAGTTAGCTGAGGGATATTTCTGCATTACCAGAAGATGCCATTTCGGTTTACATCTTCAACTATACTTTGTCCCCAGATGATGATGTAAAATGAATTGCATTCAGGCAGAGGCTTCTCAAGCACATCTGCTTCATTTAACAGTAGCATATAATCTATTCAACTCCCAATCCCTGGAGTTCTCCTTTTGCTAACAGCTAGAGCATCAGACTTAACCTGGCAGGGTATTTTGGAGAAGGCAGTTTTCTGAGACAATTAATTATATTGTGAAATGTACAGTATAACAGTTTTCTCTTTTTTTTAAATAGGCAAGAAAGAAATCTAAGGAAATCAGAAAAAGCATAAAGCCTCTTGTCAGCTTCTGAGGTAAGGGTCAAAAATGAAATTCAGGGTTTCCCCGAGACTTTTGATAGTATTAAATGGAGCAGGAGCCCCTTTCTTCATCCTTTTGTCTTCAAGAAGTCATTTAACAAGTTTAACCACACTTAGTCTTTCAAATTCTGTAGATTATAGTAGAAAATAAATAGAAAATTCCATACGGATGCAGACTTCTGTGACATTCTCCTGTTACAGAAATCACCGTATGAGGACTCCAACCCAACACACATTGCACTAAATTTTCAAAAAAGCAGACTGTCATTTACTTATTGTATGTAAATGTTTTCCAAGTTCTTACGGATAATGTTACAGAATAGTCCTTTCATCTAGGGGAAGGTTAACAGAGATTTATTGATAAGAAAGACATAAAGGGATTGACTGCACGCTTAGGACCTGGTGTTCTGGAGCTCTGTGAGAGAGGCAGGAACTGATCCCTGGCCTCCTGAATTCTGTGCCTTACGAGCACAGAATGACTGGATTTGTAAGACATACATTTGAACCTACCTAGGTTTGTTAGCTTCTCGCTTTGTTCTGTTTTATACCCTGAGAAGAGGCAAGAAAGAGCATAGCAGTGCTGACTGCGGTAGTTAATTATAGCAGTCAGAATTATATTTGTTCTCTCAGAATGTTTTGAGATGGTAGGAAATAGCTGGTAAGGAGGTGAAGACAGATTAAAAGAAGACATTCACTGGATCAGGGAAAGAGCCTCTCAGAAAAATTAGAAGCTACTGACAGCCATTAATTTAAAAAATATCAATATTTCTTGACAGTTGCAATTTTATTTACAATTGGCTGGTCTTGTACAGTGTCTCTCTTACTTGTGAATGTGCATTGAGAGCGGAGGTTTTCACAAATATCCACAGCTTTTCAGACAGTGTCTCATTTGGGTTGTATCATGCATGCAATGGGAATTGCACCGATGGCTGATTTTCTTTCTCATATTTTATGGCATTGGAAAAACAGAAAAATTCAGTGTCATCAGTGGGTTGGTATGTTCTGGAGGAGTGTATTGTTAGGTTCTGACAAGAAGAAAACCTCTGCCAAATATTTCCTTTTTTCCCTTTCCCCTTCCCTTTTCCTTTTCCCTTTGCTTTTTCTTTTCCCTTCCCCTTCCCCTTTTCCTTTTCCCTTTCCTTTTTCCTTTTCCTTTCTTGAAGAATCCCGGAATATACTGTTGAAGAATCTGGCTATACATTTTATATATTTTTCTTCAAGATTTGGTTCTCCCACCTGTGTAAGAAGGTCATGTGCCTTCAGCATGCCAGCGTATCTCAGGCTACACTATTTCCTTGTTGATTGTATGTGATATAGTGTCAATTCGGTGCTCGATATTGTTCCAAGTTATAGAGACCAAGAAATACAGGCAGCTTACATTCATTTTGGGCAAGAGAGAAGTGTTTAAAGAGAGCGTGACTTTGAAACCTAACTAATAAATGTTTTCATCTTCAGCTGAAGAAATTATTCTTCTCATTTGCAGAGTGGTAGATGGTAATCCCTGATCCTGAGTGTAAAAATTTCAGTAGTAGTCTAAACTGCTTTTCCAGCTGCATTTTTTTTTCCAGTTGAACCATTCCTGGAGTTGTGTGAAACACTTGTCACATGACAGGTTTCCGTCACCTATTTTGATTACTGTAATGTATGCTAATGTAATAATGCTATATTTTCATCCCATCGCTTAGATTAGAACACTGTTTTCCATTTTACATTACCCACTGATGGTATGTCAAGATGTCTGGCCAGAGGCGACATCCTTCTGTTTTCTGTAAGAAAGGATACTCCATATACCTTCCTTCTATTAGTGTTAGATGCCAGTGATGACTCTTGTATCTCTACACCTTTGGAGCAGTTAAACCTAAACATCTCATTGAGTTTTTTGTAACTCTATTGAGTTGAGTATTGTCATAAAGAAGCTAAAACCTTGTCTCTACCCTTGTCTCTACCAGTTGTCCTCAAGATGTTAAAACTAACCAGCATTCTGTCTATTGAGATTAAAAACTATAATAGAATTGAAAAGAAGAATATAAAATCAGTAAAGAAAAGAATGAAAAGAATAAAGAATAAAAAATTAAAGAATAAAAGACTGAAATACTAAAAACTATTTTGTAATTCTAGATCCCCAAAATATGTTTTTCCTTTAGTTGATTCTTACAGTTTTGAGTTACCTATCTAAGCTGATAGGAGTCCACTCTTTTGCTTAAGTATTTTAAGGTTCACCTAAGACCTGTTTTGACCTACTGCTCTTTTATTGATCAGGACTCTGCTCTTCTCTTATTCCACAGTTCTCAGATTTACTATAGGGTATTTACAAAATGTTCTGACTTTAAATATCCTATGGTTCAATGGGATTTAAAACTACTGCTATGCATATTCACTCTTTTGAAATATTAAGTACCTGTTTATTTCTTCGTCTATCTATGAAAGTGGTTTTATTGTTGCCATTATTGGTGCTAATAATGGCATGTATTCAACCATAATATGGTTGCCCCTCCTTAAACTTGTTTTTCAGAGGTAGGATATGTCTTCTGATGTAGAGAAAATTTCTCTCTTCGGTGGTATTCAAAATTGTCCTTAATAGTTAATCTCTAGTTTTCTTTCCTGAACTTGAGATCTCTGAGCTAATAGTTTACTTTTCATACATCCAATGTCAAGAACACTATTTTAATATTCCTGTTTCCACATCCATCAGGAAATTTCTTATTCTGTTAATTTTCTACTGTTCATTTCTACTCAATGGCTGTCTAAACTGATAGCAGTCTGAGTTGAGTTTCTATAAACCTGCTGAAATGGATCCTCCTAAAGGGATACACATCACCAGAGGTCAAGCAATATTAGTGATATTGCTGTGAATTTTTTTCTACATTGTCTGTCATACTGTCACCAAGTACAGTATTATTTTGAGTCACTGAGGCCCAATATGGTTCTACATTTGTTTACATTAAAGACATCAACATCCTCCATCAGGTATTTAGCGAGGTAATTGCTTGGAATTAATTGTCATGTAAATAACATTTGGACTGTTAATAGAAGAGAGAAAAGTTACAAAACTATATCAGATGCTCTTTGAGACTTATGGTCAAAATGTGCATATTTCATGGTTGAATTTCTTTCAGAGTTTTTTCCTGTTTCTAGATGTATATTTCAGCAGTTAAACAGAAACAGTAAGGCTGCCACCTTATACATGCATGTGCTGAGCATAAACATTAGTTTATGCTCATTCATACAAATGAATGAGTATGAAAAGGAAAAGAAGGTTGTCTGCAAGAGATGGAGTGTGTAAGTGTATAGGTGGTCATTTAAAGAACTTCCCTTTCTGTAAACAATGTTCTTATCTCTGATGAACTTTAGTGTTTTCTCACTATATATGTTATCTGCAACTATACGTGCCTTTGGATTTTGAGACTTGTGTTTTGAGAAAAGATTGTGCATGTCAAATTAAGCATGTGCTCATGTTGCACCTGAACAGTGAGCATGCACAGACTATGCTTGACTACTCTGATTACCTTCTGGGGTGAAATTATTGGTTATGTGGACTGGGGAGAACTGTGGATGTAATATACCATCCTCTTCCGCTGTATTTTTATTTATAAACTAAGGAAATATGGGCTGGATGACGAGTTGGATGGATTCATCTAACAGTCCATTCATCCAGCCCATATTTCCTTGGTTTATAAATCTCAGAAAGCTGAGAAAGCATTTGGACTCAGAGAATAGTGGCTCAACTTCCAGATGTCAGCCAAACAATATTATTATTCTGTCATCATGAATGATTTGGATGAAGAGATAGAATGGACCCTCAGCAAATTTGTAAATAATACAAAATTGGGAAGGAAAGATTAAGGTTCAACAAGGGCAAGTGCGGAGTCTTGGGGAAAAATAACCCTAGGCACCAGCACAGGCTGGAGGCTGACCTGCTGGAGAGCAGCTCTGCAGAGAAAGACCTGGGAGTGCTGGTGTTGACCATGACCATGACAAGTTGACCATGAGCCAGCAATGTGCCCTTGTGACCAAGAAGGCCAATGGTCTCCTGGGGTGCATTAGGAAGGATGTTGCCAGCAGGTGGAGGGAGGTGATCCTGCCCCTCTACTCAGCCCTGGTGAGGCCTCATCTCGAGTCCTGTGTGCAGCTCTGGGCTCCCCAGTACAAGAGAGATATGGAGCTACTGGAGAGAGTCCAGCACAGGGCCGTGAGGATGATCAGAGGGCTGGGGCACCTGCTCTATGATGAATGGCTGTGAAAGCTGGGCCTGTTTAACCTGGGGAAGAGAAGACTGAGGGGGGATCTTATTGATGTGTACAAGTAGCTGACGGGAGGATGTCAAGGGGATGGGGACAAACTCTTTTCAGTTGTCCCATGTGACAGGACAAGAGGCCATGGGCAGAAACTGAAGCACAGGAAGTTCTGCCTGACCGTGAGGGGGAATTTCTTCCCTGTGAGAGTGATGGAGCACTGGAGCAGGTTGCCCAGAGAGGTGGTGGAGTCTCCTTCTCTGGAGATCTTCAAGGCCCACCTGGATACAACCCTGCCTACCATGCTCTAGGTGACCCTGCTGAGTTGGTTGGACTAGATGATCTCCGGAGGTCCCTTCCAACCTTACTGATTCTATGATTCTATGATTAAGGGATACCCTGGACAGTAGAGCTTTCAGAAACTTGGAGACTGGGACAAAAGAAACCTAATGAAATTGAAAAGGAGAAGTGAAAAGTTCTATACTTTGGGCAGAATAACCTTTTGCATTAGCACAACCTGGGAACTAACTGATTGAATAGCAGCTCTGCTGAAAACAGAAGTTATATGGATTTCAAGCTGAATAGTGTGTTCTCATCAGATGTAAGGCAAACTGGACTGCACTGGAAGAAGCATGGAGAGTAGATCAAAGCAAGTTGTTCCCTTTATACTTGAAAATGAAGAGGCTATAACTGGGGTATTTTGTTCCTTTTGGCCCTTCAGTTCAAAAGGATGTCGAGAAACTGGAAAAGATCCAAGAGGGCTATCAGAGTTAGGGACCTGGTGCACATAATCTTCAAGGAGAGAGGGGCTGGCTTAGCCTGGCAAAGAAAGCTAAGGAGAGCTTAATAACAGCCTGTGAAATTTGAAGGGAAACTATAAAGATGATGAAGCCAACAAGTTACAGCTTCAGAGTGCACACTAGAAAAACTGCTTCACTGGAAGGGTCATCCAGCACTGGAATAGTTTACCAAGCAGGGTGATGGAGTCTCCATCTTTGGTGGGAAGGAGTGGGGGGGGAGGGGAAGGGAAGAAGGTTTGAGACTTGTCTAGAAAAACCCACAGCTGACCTGATCTAGTATGGGTTATGGTCCTGCTCTGAGTGGGAGGGTCAAGTAGATGACCTCTACATGTTTCTTGTAGTCAACATTTCTTTAATTCTTTGTCTTGAGCTACTGGATAATTGCCTTCAGTTGCCTTTGTACTCCAGATTGGGTGAAGAAAATGCAGTCATGGACTGTGACCGCTGTATATCTTACATGTGTAGACATGATAGTATAGGAATTCAATGATTAATTAAATATTTCCCTTTCTTCCCATGAGCATAGGAAGATTTACATGTGGAGACAGGAAAAGCTTTACTGTCATAATCCCTAAACAGTAGCAAGAAACATGTTTTGTTATCTCTATTCCCTGGGATTCCTAATATTGTTTGTATAAATTAAAAACTGTTAATAGCAGAACACTGTAATTGATTAGCCTCTGTATGTTTACAGCTCACTTTAATTGCTTAAAAATGCCATTTGTCAGCTTCATGTTCTATTGACAATGTTATCGATTTATCCGATTTGGGCTTTGTCTTGTCCCTCGTACATAAAACTCACATATGCAGTTCAAATGGGAAATGACTCTATTGATTTCCTTAACTTGAGCCGAAATGCTAAAGATTTTTGGATAAGCTTTCTCATTACTTAAGCCAAAATCAATAAGAGAGAGCATCTTTTAATGAAAGAGCAGTTTGAGCAACGTACTTCAGAAATGGGGTCCTGTTCATCCTTTGCTTTACAAATCGATCTCCTTGGTTCCTTAAGTGAGGTCCAATTGGTTGACATTGTGGTTTGTCTTTGTGTGTAAACTTGCAGCTTCAGAAAAGGGAAGATGAGCTACAGAGACAGCAGAAGGAAACATTTTCTCTGCAGCAGTAAAAAGATGATCTTCTTGCTGAGGTACTGCACTGTACGTTGTGTGTTCTATAAAATTCTTAACTTTTGTAGCCATTTTTCACTACATAATTTATGTTTTTCAGGTTTAACCCTTTTCTATTATTATTCCTTTATGTGTTGTATTACATTATTTATACATATTATATACTTAAATGTTACAATTAGTCCATCTGGAACTACCACTTTCTTTTTCGATTTTTCTGCATAAAATCCTCTCAGTGACAGCACTCTTATCTTATTGCTTTGTTAACCCTTTAATTTGTTTTGGGTTTATTTCAACTGTAGCCTCAAGAAATCAGAATCATCAGCTCCAGACTGAACTGTGTAAAATTAAATCTGAGATAAAAAATGAAGAGCTGAAGTTGAAGAGCTATGGAATGAACTGGGTATATCCAGTTACTTAAATGGGCAGGCCAAATGTTCAGGTACTGTACCAAGATATCATTAACTGCCCTGAAGTACATAAATTAAGCTGATTATGCCTTCACTTAATTAACTGAGTATGACCTATTGATGTATAGGCAGAGTAAGATAGAGACTACATGCTGCACTGTACTAAATTTATAGGTTTTCAATTAGTTCAACTATTGACTGTGACTTCTTAAAAAAAGAGTTTACTTTTATGTTTTATAGCAGATTTTTAATTTAGTAAGTTATCTGAAATGTTCTGTTTGTGCACTCTGAATTATTTGAAAATTGATCTGGTGAAAAATGTTTATTCAGTAGTATTAAATATTCATATTTGAAACTGTGGTTATGACTTATTATAACTGTGGATTATCCCCAAAATTTTATTCTTTTGAGGGTAATGTTACTCTTCTACAGATTCCCTTTGTCCAAGATACATTTAAATTAAAAACATTAAAGTAAAATATTTTTCAAAATACATTTTGAAAAATTTGAAAATGCAGTTTTCAAAAATGAAACAGTACATGGCATGGTCTTATCATACTCTGAGACTAGGTTACAATCTCTATTCATGTAGTTTTGAAGCCAGACATATTATTACAAAATTTTATGTATGTAGATTATAATGTGTACCTGCATTTTTTTTTTTTTTTAGTTTTTTAGCTTTTAAAATTGTAATGGTTCTTTGTGTTTTTCATCTTGATACATGCCTATAATATTCAGTTACCTTATGCCATGGCATCCGTCTGAGGATTTATGATTAAACCTGCCCTTTGTAATTCAGTGATCACCTTATTAAAATATTCCCAAAGGTTTTCCCAGTCTATGCTGAAGATGACTACATTGTCTATGTATGCAGCACTTATTTTTCCCTCAAATGTGGTCCATGAGCCTTTGATATGTTGCTGGTCATGCACAGAACACAAAAGGCATTGTAGTAAATTGATATAGGTCCCTGACTCCACTACAGTTAGACTGTAGTGGCAGCCTCAACATCTGGTGCCCAGCTGCTGTCCAGCTGCTTTGACTATCACTGACTGACCAAGCCAACTATCTGTTCTATCCTCCTTATTGACAACACTTATTAACTTGCAACTTGATAGTCACCTGTAAGATAATTTCCATAATTGTTTTGCTGACTTGTTTACTGATCAATATCTTGCATTACTGATAATTATCTTGTGAGTTTTACAGTTTGCCTAACACTTGTTTGGCTCTCAGTATTTTACCTGCATTCTCTATTCAGTTCATCTGCATTCACTCCTTACATCTCAGATCTTTAGCCCTTCCTCTCTTAGCCCATCTCCCTCCCTTTATCCTTGCTCTGCTAATATTTGCACAGGCCTATGTCTTTTTTTTATCTTTCCTATTTCTCTTTGCGATTTCTAATTATCTGGCACATCTTTTAAGCCTCACACCTACCACTTAGATCTGTTTCTGTCTTACTGTATGGATTCTTCATATCCAAGATGGTCAGAAATAATGCTTTTAGCCATGTTAATTTTTCTCCCCCTTTTCTATTTCCATCAATTCAAAGCAGTTCATTTACTTTTTTCTTTTCTTTGGCATCACAAACTTTAATCCACTCACTCACAACCCTAAGTTATCCACACTATTTACTTCTGCAGCTTCTTTTCCCAAGTATCTGGAAAATCTTTCCAAATGCCTGTGACTACGCCATCTGTTTTTTCCTTTATTATGATAATCTCACTAAGCAAACATTTCAAAATAAAGCACTCAGATCATTTTTTCATTTCCATCATTTGGACTATGTCACCTTTTATTCTTCTTATTTTCTGTCTCATGAAATTCAAAATTTGTACTATAACTTTTATGTTTTTTTTCAAATTTCTGCCACTTCTCATTTGCTGTGTCACTTTCTATGTCACATATTTCAAATTCCTCCTTTCTTCCAGTGATGTAAAAGTTAATTAGAAATTTATTTGTCTCCTTCTTCATAGATTCTATTTTCTTCCATTATAATCCTGAAATATGCTACATTCTTCATGGATTCATTTTCCTTAAACTCATTCCTCTTACCCACTTTACTGTGATCTTTAAATAAATTGACCAGTTAATGATTGCTAAATTTCATGTCAGTGGAAGAAAGCTGATAAATGACCCTCCCTTCTCCTTCTTTTTTCCCTGACAAGAATCCAGTTCTTTGCATTGTGTTTGACCATCAAGTTTTACAAGCTTGCATATTCATGTTGTCATATTTTGAGTGTTGTGTTCTCTCTTTTTCCTATTTATCACATTCACTTATGATTAACTTCAGACTGGATTACAGATTAATTTGATGAGGAATCATGCCTACTTTCGTAATGTTTGTATTGGCCCGGAATAAAAGCCTGCACCTATATCTATAAATGTAACAGTAATAGGGAATCGCATGCTGTCTGAGCTCTCCCAAATACTTCTCGGGTATGGTTCAGAAGTCTGGGGACCGGCTAATTTCCAGCAGGCAGTCTACGTAGCACGGATACAGCTGGTCTCTGATCCACTGGCCTCAGTGGCAAAGAACAGTTCCTGGCATGTTTAATTTAGTGATATGGATGAGCCAAAATGTCTTGATCCTGACTGACTGTTCATTGTTACCTTAGCACAAACAATAGTTCTGCTAATAATTGCAACAATTTAGGCTAAGGGAGATGAGATGGAATTTGCAATATAATTTTGATAAACTAAGAGTAGCTGTGAACGTAACTCATCCTAAATGATTAACAAATAATTTCCTTCTATGTAGCATGGGATGTAGCATATTGTTTCCAGAAGATGATGCATAATTATTTCTGCCTAAATATTTACATACTTGTTAAGAATGGAGGGCTGCCACTAAGATCCCTTTTCTAGCACATTTTTGGCACATAAGGTCATCAGAATTCCATAGTCGTCGTCTTTGAAGGATATTTCAGCATTATAGGCAGTGACAGGTTTAGGCTTTAATACTGGTTTGCACACATATCATTTCCTCATTCTGACAAAAATCGTACAGCTGCATCACCCATCATCCAAGGATATAATTCCCGGATTTCTAGAAAGGCACATTAAAGAAATTCAACTTTAGCCATTACAGCTCATTACATCTGTTGTCTATTCTTGAATGTTCTGTTGGTTAGGCAAGAGAATAGGGAAATATGACAAAGAAGACTGTTTACCAGAAAATGTGAGTAAGGGAACTATTTATGTCTTTTGCTTTAATACTCTCCTCTTCTGTTGTCTGTCCTTATATCTTGCTTTCCCCCCACAGAGGGATATGTTGCCATGTATTCTACCCTTTTATCACTGTATTTCTTTCTTTCTAAAAGTCTTTCTCTTTAGCTTTGGAAAGCTACTCTTCAGCCCAGAGCTTGCCTCAGCAACAAAGTATTGTCAACACACTCAGGGCTTTATGATCTTCCTCCTAACCTCCCTTTGGAGCAGTTGCTTCATCTTTAAGATGAGATGCCTAAGGCATCAGTTTATGCACTCATGCATGACAAACTGTTTCTCTATTGCTGTTTTCTTTAGGTTTCGTTATCTTCTTTTTTATTTAATGTAAAGTATTTTCCTAGAATTTTTTTTAAAGAGATGATGCAGATATAGTAGGACCTTGGTATATGTATGGCTTGTTCGTTCTCAAAGAAGTAGTAAATAGTTTGTCTGTGAGGTTTGCCCTCAGACGTACTGAACAAGTTCTAAAATTCTTAAGAGTACAGCAGGAAAAAAGCCTACAAAAACTGAAAGATTTCCACTCAGTGAAAAGCTGAACCAAGATTCCACATTATCCTTGGAATTCTGAATTTGCATTTCATTATTGGGGACTTTTCTGCTGACTAACTGTGGAAGACTAACTGTTTTATAAGACATCATGATTTTACATAAGTAGAGTCCTTTGAATGCTAGTCCATTTATATATTCACACTCTTCGAGTCTACATTGAAGGCACATAGGAAGAGACTTTGTATTAGTAGCCACAGGCTATGTCTAATCTTTCAAACCATATGTAATAATAAAAAAATTAATGAGTTATAGAAAATTTGTTTCTAGCAATCCAGAAGTATCTAAGAGAGAGATTCAGAAAGATTGAGAAAGATTGCTAGTGAAATTATCAACGAGCAACACGATTGAAAAGCTACAATAATTTAAAGAAAGTATCCTTTCTTTTTCAAGTGCTTCTTCATGGGTATGGAAGCACTTTTTAGGTATATGGCTTATTCTTAACAGTACATTTCCTTTGCAGTGAAAGTTACCTGGAAATGAATCTTGAAATCTTCTTAGAAGACTAGAACCATAAGACAACTCTACCAAATGCATGATTTGAATGTCTTGGCAAAGTGATTGCTGGAACTGAATGTGCAGTTCCAAGTAGCCCATCTGCCAGTCTCAGCAACACAGGTAATCTTCAGTGAAACTGCTAATATGGTTAATGCTCTGGCAGATTTCCTAACAGCAAATCATCCTGTTTTCTGTTATCATTTTGAACAATATCTACCTAGAGATGCCCATGTCTTTTGATCTTTCTTTGGGAAAAACAGAAAACAAAGACATGGCTGTCCAAAGGATACATAATTACTTTGGCTTTCCAGGCATGTGAACTAGGGGAATAAAAAGGTAAATTACTATTGTAACTCAGACTGAATTCTGATAAAATTTGGACATAACTTGGTATTCAAGGGAGAATATAAAAGCGATAGTCAAGAAGACATTTTCTTGCATAATTCATCAATGAGTAAGTGGTCAGTGGTTCAAAGACTGATCCTCAAGCATACAAAAAATCATACTGAAATATGAGAGGCCCTGTTGAAGTATGAGATATCAGACAAGGAAAACCCAATTAGATAATGAAAAAATTGCAAGGAGTGAGGAAAGAAGTGAACAACTATGAATTACTAAGAGGTGATTTAGCAGCTCCAAGTATCCTGATAGAGGAAATGGGAAAACCCTTGCTCTTAAGAAAAAAAAATGTTTCACAAGGGAAGAAAGAGTATCATGTGCCCTAGAAATATACTTCTGACAAAAAAATCAGTGTCTGAAGTACTTCATAAATCAAGCACCAATGGTATAAGTCTGTATAGAAACACTTGAAGAAATACTAGTAACTTTTCTTTAGTTACCTAATGGATAGCTAGCACTACCATTCTTGGATCCAGAAATAAATTTTGAATTTGCCTAGAATATTGGTTTATATTTCCAATATAATATACAGTTTATGTGTCCAGTAGTTATTTAGGTCAGACAGTTTTCCATGTACTCAATATCATCCATTGGGAGATTAAGTTTGTGCGTACTCTTAGAATACTTAAAAATTTACTTTTAATTTAATAACTTTGCTTTTGGTTTTGTTTGTTGATCTTAGGAAAACTAGGATTTTTTCACAGTTTTAGCTCAACTTTTAGAGATCTAAATTTCTCCTATATGATTATTGAGAGTATTGCTTTTGTTTGCTTTATTTGCCATTATGATGACTGCAGGACTAGTATGGCAAAACTATTTCCGTGATCATTACTAAATGCTTGTATTACAGATATAAGTTCTTTTTCCGACGCACTTCTATAATTGCAGACCCATAGGTAATGGCAATGATGTTACTGTTAAGACATAATTATAAAATTTTATTAAATTATTTTTATAACCATAACTTCACAAATGTTTATTCTAGTTTAGCTTACTCAGGATTTCATCTTCATACATGCATTTTTCCCCAAGATTTTTGTAATAGGAAAAAGGTATGAGAGAGAAGAATAATTATTTTAATTGTTTAATACAAGTTTTCAATAATAAATTTGTTTTTCAATGTGCTAATATGTTGCTATACACATCAGGATAGTTTATTGACAAATAGATCAATTTTAAAAGTGAGTATTAAAATTGCATATGTTTGTGCATAAAAAGCTGTATACATGCAGCTGTGCAGCTCACATTACTATAACTTTTTGGATTCCTGTTTATAAGCATTCAGAAAAATCAGACACAGAATACTAATTTAGTTTGTCAGATCATATCCTGTGCTGATAAAATGTCATCTTGCAAGGAATATCACACAGTATAACTAAAAAAATAATAATATCCTGCAATAATACCTAGCCTCCTGCAAGTAAATAAATGAATCTTGAGTTTTTCCCAGATAAGATGATTGTGTGGATTTTCATTAGTGTTTTTCATTGATTTACTTGACTTACTTCTAGGTTACACCATTGCAGTACAGGCTATCAGATAGATGGAAGTTAACTGTTAACCCAGGTCTTTGTTAACTGTTTGAGTTTTGGTCTAATTGCTGAATCAAAACAAAAAAGCAAAAACCATTTCTTAGTTTCCTTGTAAAATTAAAAAAATATTCCAAGGGAAAGGAAACTTTTACTAGGCTTAAAAGAAATATTTTTTCAAAAGAGAGAAAATAAAGAGCTACATCGGCAAAATTGAAGAAGAGAAACCAGTGGTGCCTTTTCCCTCCCTTTCATACACTTCAGTGGTTGTAGCAGTTATTGGGAGCTAGGAGATGAGGTGACTCAAAAGTGAACAGAGACTTGAAGTG
The DNA here is from genome assembly GCF_028389875.1 of Rhea pennata. NCBI lineage: Eukaryota > Metazoa > Chordata > Aves > Rheiformes > Rheidae > Rhea > Rhea pennata. The sequence continues at coordinate 121,205,213 of NC_084664.1, read as the reverse complement.
GAACTGCTCTACCTTTTCTTTGAAATTAATCCACAAAAGATATCCTAAGTACTCTAATACTCAGAGCTATATATATATTTTTTAACCACACAAACTAATTAACTAAAACAAGATGACTCTCTAAACAAGGACAATATTAAACCTGTATAAAGCCTGGCCCACTATTTCCTTGCAGAGTAGATTCTTTCCTCTAGGCTGGTGGCTCTTGGCGGCTTTAAGAATTGCCATCCTCAGATCTTCTCAAGGAAGCTGCAATCTCTTTGTCTTTCTTATGTTCCCCCTTTCTCTTAATTTCTTCTCCAGAAAGGTCTCACTCGAAGTGCAAGGAGAGAATAATTAGTTTACCTTATATATACAGACAACAACTTTTGAAATTAAGTGTAATATATGGTACAAGCAGAGGAAATGAAAACTAAATATGTTAGTTTTGCTTCCTACCCTTGCACTAGCTTTCTAGTCCAGCATTTGAAACAAATACAAACAGGATTAGCATTCAAGGCTTTTACTGCACAGGTGAGTACTTTAGCCAGTGTGGAACCTAAAAGAGAAGGTATTGTCCCTATAGTTCCTCACATCTGTAAATCAGACTTCAGCTCTTTCCTGGAATCTCTCCAGAACAATTATATCAAATTAAATAATTATGAGATTTCTGAACCTTTTCATGGTTGATTGTGAAACCATTCACTGTATTAAAACTTAATTTATGAATCAATTTGGATATCTCCAAACTGCATTTTACTATAAGTAAAAGATTTGCTAAAAAATTGACTAGCACTGTTTTTTTGTTGTGAGTTAAGAGCTCTCAAGATCAGTCAGACTGGTATTAAGGGCTACCAAATACATGAAGAAAAAGAAAAAAGGCCTTTAAAGATGATCTAAAAAAAGAAGACTAATAAAAGAAAGTCTCTTTTTGAAGAGGATTTAGCACCATGTGGGTTGAGGAAGAGACTATCCATATCATACCATCTTTTTCTGTTTGGTTCCTATTCTCTTCTGCACAAATTATATTCTAAAATTGGTTCTCGTATATGCTTTGCTATGATATTAGCACACCCCTTCTCAGTGAGCTTTTCCAGAATTGACAGGAGTCAACATGAGGGAACAGAGAAGCATAATAACATCACAGAAATACAAGTAATAAGAGGAACTCAAGACTCTTAAAAGTAAACAAACACAACCTAAGCGAGCAGTAGGCTTTTGGAAGTAACTGGTGGGGAAGGAGGGCTTGGGAGAGGTCAATGAGAGTTGCGAGAGTGACAGGCTAGAAACAGCCAGGGGAACTTTGGGGAACTGTACAAGGATCAGGGAGAGGGATCTGCAGTGTTTCTCTTTTCTTCCAGGCGAGCAGTGCTCCTGTGTTATAGCTGGTTAAGTAAGGTTACTATGATCAGTTAGGTAAGGAAAGAGCAGAGCAGAGACGGAGAATAGGCCAATATCGCTATAAGGATTCACAACTTTTGCTGATGATAAAGTAAGTGGGTTAGAGAGGAGCACTGACAGCTGTTCCCAGTCCCAGACACTCTTTAGTCTTTTCTTCAGAAACAGAAATAGCAAACTGTATGAAGTGGAGAATGGGATTGATTATCTGAATGTTAGAAATTTGGGCTTATGCCTAAAGATAGCTTTGATCCATCTAAAAAATGAATCTGAAATAGATGGCTAGTTCCTTTCTCCTCGAAAATAAGCTGAGTTAGGCAAGACAAATGCTGGAATACTTTACTTAAGAAAATAATCTCAAATTTCCCTAAAGATGTGGCTATGTCAGTTCTCCTACCCATTTGTCTGAGAAAATTATATTGTATTGATACTATCTTCACTTCCCAAAACACACTCTGAATTATCATTCAGATTATTCAAAGTATGTTTTGGGAAGTGAGCGTAGTAAGTAATTTATTTTAGAAAGTAGATTGGAAAAATGGAACAGGACAGCATTGAAAGTGTATTTCATAATTCAGTATTGTAATCCTGCTTAAAGAAGTAGAAATATTTTAGAGAGAATATGCTAAGATTACTTTAATCTTTCTTCTCAGATCATACCCAAAATGTGAATGTCTGAATATGTCTGAATATATATGAATATTCTTTCTGAATTCTAACATATAGAGGATATATAGAAGATATATATTAGAATATATTCTAAATGGGAACCCTACAGTAAAGAATAAATTTTTCTTTCTTTCTTCCTTCCTCCTTTCTTTTTCTATCTATCTATCTATCTATCTATCTATCTAAATACCTATTAGTTTTTCCATAAAGTGAAAATGACCTGTTTACATTTGTACTCAATAAGTGATACAATCTAATATAAACAAAAGTACATTGGGCAACATACTGAATGGATCCTCATCAAGTGTGCGGGTGACAGCAAACTGGGAAAGAAGTAGATATGCCAGACAGAAGAGCCATCATACAGAGAGACCTAGAAATGAAGGAAGATGGTCAACAAGAATTGCATGACTTGCAAGAATTGCGTTAACAAAGATAAATGTAAAATCCTGTACCTGGAGCAGGATAATCTCAAGCAGCATGAGCTGGGGTCTGCTTGTCTGGGGTGCAGCTCTGCTGAAAAGGGCCTGGAGGTTTCAGGGGATGGCAAGCAAAACGTGAGCGAGCAGTGGACCCTTGCAGTGCAGGAGGCAGACTATGTCCTGGGCATCAGGAAGAGTGTGGCCAAAAGGTCAAGAGACGTGACTATGCCACTGTGCTTGGGTGCTTGTTAGACCACACCTGGAATAGGTCCAGTCTTGGTTCTTCACAGCTCCAGAGAGAAATTGAAAAATTGGAGAGGGTCCAGTGGAGGGCCACCAAGATGATTACAGTGTTGGAGAGCTTGATATATGAAGAAAGGTTGAAGTATTTGGGTTTGTTCAGCCTAGAGAAGAGAAGGCTCAGGGACAATCTAACCACAGTCTTCTTACACCTCAATGGTTAAGTATAGGGAAGAGGGAGGTACTCTCTTTGCAAAGAAGCATGATGACAGGAAAAGAGGCACAGGGCACAGACAGCTTCAGAGAAAATTTCAGCTGACACAAGAAAAAAAATTCTTCACCTTGAGAAAAATTAATATTGCAGTAGGTTGCCCAGAAAGGTGGTAAAATATTTCTCACTGGAAATATTTAAGATTTAGCTTGACAGGGCCCTTGATAACCTAATTTCAGGCTCTGCTTTTAACAACTATTTGGAACAGGTGATCTCTAAAAGTCCCTCGCAACCTACACTTTTCTATGATTCTGTGATTCTGAATAGTTCCTTTGACTGAATTAATGAGTTAAATTAAGTAATAAATGACAGCATGAATTCATGAGAAAAGTCTTTCTTTTTTATGTTTAAAATAAGATATGCTAGTATTCAAACTTTTCATGATGATTACATTACCTTTTTGCCTGGAGTTCTTCGAGTTGATTTTCCAGTTTGTCACAGGTACTTGCCATCCTTTAAGTGCTTTGCTAACTACAGTATAACGGTATGATGAGATCTGTACTCATTTATGGACAATAAAAATTAATGCTTTAGAAATTTGGTAAAGATTGTGATAGACTGTGTGCGAAAGCTGTATGTTTTTGAAGGGTTTTTAGTCCCAGTCAGCTTTAAACAGGCCCAATTTTGATTTCTTTTAAGTTCTTTTGTGATTAAAAGATTAATGGCACAACTTTTTATTTAATCCACCTTTGTTTCTGTTTATATTTGAGGGTTTTTCTTCTTAACCTATTCATATCCACTCTGATTTTAAGGATTCTGTTCAGTACTTTTGTATTTATTAACTATCTGTTTCCAACAGCAGCCACAGAACACTTAAAATCACTATGTAAAATTCTAAGGTCTATAATGGAGATCAGAGTAACTTTGAACAACATGATTATAACAAATCTTTTTAATATTTATGGTTAGATGATACAGACTAGTACATTAAAAAACAATAAATCTTTTTGCATTATTTTAACTATTTGAATTCCATTAAAATTCAAATTTTGCAAATCTAGCTTTAGATCATCATGCTGTCTGTCACATTCCAGTGTCATATTGAATTTATAACAACTTGAGTTTGGAACTTATGCATAACATTGTTCAAAAAATTTTACAAACTGGAGGTAAAACCTGACATTAAAAAACCCCATCAAAATACTGCTTGACAGCATGAAATGTGATTGAGGACTTTGCAAATATCATAGATATTTGTATTTTTTCAGTAGAGAATGTTAAAAAAAAGCTCACTTAAGTAGATGAATATCTGTGTCAGAGAAATCTGATGTAGACAAAGTAGAAGCACATCAGAGACAAAGATCTCGAGGATCTTAAACCTTTACAGACTATATTTTATTTGTCACTTGTCCTACTGAAATGTAATGCATTCAGTACCTAATTATTTTGTATAGGAAGATCACTGTTGGCCACTTTTACAATTTAAGACTTAAACTGTCCTACTGTGAAAAGAAAGAGATATCATAAAATGTTTGATGTTGTAGGAAATGCTTAATATTATTTTTTCTTTACATTTCTAAAGTTTCTTAATTTCTAAGTTTTTTAATTGCCTTTTGTCCACTATTTTTGAGAATAACATGGCAGCGCACATTTAACCCTGTTGCATGTTATTAATTAGTTAATCTTTCATTGTATTATAATTCTTTTGTCAAATTCTTCTTAGCGGATAAAGTAACAAGATAATCCTCTTCATATAGCTAGTTATCATCCTGACTGTTGTAATTTATACTTGGAGGTTAGTTATAAATAAACGAATAATGACTAAAATAATATATCACAAATTCCTAGTAGAGTTCCCCCGCTCATTTCACAACCTGTCTTTTTGTCATTGTAACAGATGACAGTTTTTGAGCATGAAGTCAGACTTTACAGCAAGTAAAGTTTATAACAGATTTGAAAATCTAAGTTAACAAAACGTGCAACTGCTGTAAAACCTGATCTTATTCATATTCAAAGTCTCTGTCACACTTTCAATCCCTTCTCTAATAATTTCAAATTGAAAAGTTAGATACAAATCTCAAAGATAATTTGATCTTTATAAATGTTGTGAAAAACAGCAGCTAGACAGCAGAAAGAAATTCAAAATGCAGCTCTCTGAGAGAGAAAAGTAAGTGTTAGGTCATTTAACTATGAACAAAGCAAATTGAACGCAAAGACCTGATGAAGATCAGAGGAGCAATGCAGTAGGTAGAGGAATCTTTGTAACCTAATCAGTGGAGCCCAGTGAACCGGCTGCTCCTCAGAGCCTCCAAGGAGGACAATTTTCCCACTGTCCCTGCTGTGACAGCCACCAAGGTGACTGGACAAAGATACTCTCCCTGGAGTGCCATTCACTGTTGGGGTGTAGGACTTATGATGATACACAAGAGGAATAGAATTTTGGAACAGAGAAAACAGATTTAGGGGATTGTGTAAAATTTATTATGGAATGTGTTGAGAAAGAGCAACAAAGGGGAAAGACACTGAGGTAGATTTGGTAGGAACAACTGAAAGAGAGGAGAGAAAAGGAGATAGAAGAGGCTGCTTGGTTTGTAAGGAAGTATTGACTGTCAAGCTTGTTTAACTGAGCCCCGCACTTGGTCGCCTCAGTCAACCCTCTGTTTGTATTACATCTTATCTCTAATTGTCTTCTGGGTAGGTGCACTCTATATCCTGAGCCTGTGCGTGTGCATGACAGCAAACTCCAAGTCAGACTAGCTGATTAGTAGGAAAAGGTATGAGTACCAGCTGCTACAGAGAGGAACTGTGGATCTGAGGGACCATGGGTGCCAGCAAGTGGAATGACTAAGGTCTACAAACTCAGCTTAGACTGTGCATCTAAGGCTGGACACTGGAGAGAGCTGTATTGTGTGTGCATGCGTGTGTGTGAGAGAGAACTAGCAAACATAAGTCAGATTAACTGACAAGTAGGAATAAAGGTCTGAGTGCCAGCCACTGACTGAGACCAGAAATCCGTCACTTTCATTGTGTCCTGAGATCCTGAGTTCAAGTAAAAATTGTGCAATACCTATTATTTAAGCATTCTGACATTTTTATTTCAGATCTTTAAACTTTATTTCAGATCTATAAATATAGATAAGCCAATATCTATGCTTCAGCTAATTTTAAAGCTGTATATACCGTAGAAATTTTTTAGCAAGGTAAACATTACTGCTACCTTTGAAACTCTACTGACTTGAAAAGAAGTCAAGATTTGTGTTTTTTATTTTACAGATTTTTTTCAAATGCCTATTTAAGGCAAGTTAAAATAAGTTTTCCAGTAGAGTCTGTTGTAAAATGTTGCTAATTAACTTGCCATTTAACAGGCTTTTAATTCTTTTTTAGAAATGGCTGCAGTACTCACAGTCTCCTTTTTTTTTTAACTTGACAGTGGTTTTTAGAGTGCTCAAATGTCTTAGAAAAAAACAATTAAAACTGTAAAATTAACCTTTGTGAGAAAACTCTATTGAGAAAAAACTCTTTTCATAGGAAAAGGAAATAGAAGCACTGAGTTCTTATTTCATTTGAGACAATGTCAATAGAATTGAACAATGTAGCTTTTAATGCACAAAATTTAATATTGTTTAAAGATTATATTCAGAAATGTGTTTATTAGTGCTAACTGTGATGTAATATGTTGCTAGAAGTCTTTTTCAGAAAATTTTTGCTTGAAAAATGTCTATATTTCTTCAACCTGCATGCATAAACCTGGGTTCTCAAGTATATTTTAGCTACATAAAGCTTGATTGTGAACAGTAGTGTTTTATATAAGATTGCTTAAGATCGCATACTTTTTTTTGTTGTTTTTTTTTTAGAAGGTAAATTACTCTTTTGAAATCAGTAGTTAAGTATATGTTTAAATGTTATGCAGGATAATTCACCACGTCAGCATCTTCCCATTGCAGATTCCTGAGACAAAAGCAATTTTTGTTATAAACTTGCCAGGCGAGAATGCATATTCTCCTACAGATAAGTTGTTGGAGCTCCTACACAGATATGACTCACTCTCTGAAAGTGACGGCAAAATTCACATTCAAAGTAACAGAGAGAAATTATTGAAAAAAAATAGATTGCTTTTTTATAGTAATACTAATTCAAGGAATAATTACTGGAGTTCTTAAAAAATCAGTACATACCAGAGGAACGGTTAATTGGGCTTATGGTGAAAATAAACTTTTAAAACATTGTTTTTGTCATTTAGTGAATTTAATCATAATGTTATCATAACACATTTCACACACAACGTATCTGGACTGTGTTTTTTGTTTGTCTGTGGAATTCTGTCTTCGAACCAGAATGCACTTCTTTTTGCTCATTGCATTATTTGTCGCTTTTAATATCTTTGGTGATTCTTGAAATATTTGCTGCTGCAAACATGACCTGTCATTTCAACAAATGAACTGACTGAATCTGTCACAGTGGTGGAATTTACAGTAAATTCACTGCAGCACAAGTGAATCCATGAGAAGTTTTATTGTCTAAAATGGCTGAGTATAAGATTCATCTCATTTCATCAAAACGCTATCTTTTCATATGCTCTTTAAGTGATAGTACAAAAGAAGAAAGTTCATTTATCCACAGTCTGCATAGTAGATTCATTTAGAATACTTGCATCCATATTGATCTATTTTTAAATATCCAAATAAAAGCAGAAGTATTTTTAACCAAAATTGAAGCAGCTAATTACTGTAAAAATGTTTGGCTGTAAATCCTTTTTCAAGCAAGATCTATTGAATATTTTGCTGACCTACTGAAAAATAAGATTATTTTCCAGGAAATCCAAATGGGTTTTTAATTTTGGCTTCCATTTAACTTGAAGATTGACTATCAACTATCAACTTCAATGTTAACTGTTAAGTCAGAGAAGTTGAAAACAAAAGCTGTTACACAGAAGCAAAGCCTATTGCTATATTAGCCAAAGGTTTATTAATTGGTCAAATACAACGTTTAGAATACATAATTGTCGATTTTTGGTCACTGTCTTAAAACACATGGACAGGTTTTTTCCAATAAAACAGAGTTAAGTATGACATTTTTTCTGCATTACGTTATAGTGAATGATTGTTTTAGATAGATAGATATTGCTTTCTTTGTAGTGAATTTTGTTATACTTTGTTCCTTACCACTGTTTGACTGAGGATATTTTCCTTTTGAAAGCAGACATGTTTCAGTGCTTACTTTGCTTTGTTAGGCCTAATAGTTAACTTTGTTGTTATGCCTATATGAATACTAGCACTGTAATAAAAATCATTTTAATAGTCCTGTAAAGCAGACCACATAAACCAAGAACATTTATTCTCAGTGAAGACATGTGCTAATTTTTTATTAAGAGATACATTAAACATTGATACATCCAACCTCTGATTGAACCTTGAGAGCTGTCATATATAGGGGTAGCTGAAGATTTATTATGCAATATAAAATTAGGCGTATACAGTAAGCTTCATAATAAATGACCTTTGCAGACTGGAGATTGCCACAAAGAATAGTTCTTTTGTAGCACAATAGAAAAGAATTAAAAAAAACCCAACAAATATAAAGATATTTAAAAATGCATTGAACGTAGTAGAAGTTGGAAATCAAAAATGAGAAATATTTTTTAAACAAAAAACAAAATTGTTTCCTGAATTGCAAACATATACTATTAAAGTCTGTCTTTCAGTAATGGAAAAATCTAACTATACTAGTTTGCCAGACATCTTTTGGCAACAGTTTTTTGATATGCTATACATAGAAATACTGCTAAATGATGAGACAATAAATCTAAGCTGTTTAAATTTTGTAATATATCAGGAAATGTTTATTAAAGATACATTGGAAAGCTCACTACGAAAAAAATTTCTTTGGTGCACATGATGTGTAAATTAATGGCACAATAAGACTTTGGTAAAAGTAAATATGTATTAAAAGGTAAAGGAGCTATACAGAAGGACAGAAAGGTTAACTTTATTGTAGCATACTTAGATCATTACTTATTCTTATATCTGTCTTTTCTGTTTATTTAAATACACAGCTGGAAGACCTAGAGACGATTGTTCAGAAGCGCAGGCTGCCTTCAGTGCACAATCGGAATGTGCCTACAGCTGAAGAAGCTTGCTGGCGTGACGCCTTTGTCCCTCTTAAATCTGATTTCACAGAACTTGAAAAGAAGGTATGTAAAAGCTTGAATACGGCTCAGCCACAAAATAGGACTGACAAAAGATTTCATAGCAAAATTATCACAAGCAATATGCGTGGTATTTTTAATATAATGTTGTCTCTGAAGCCTAAATAATTTCTGATTTTATTTAGTCTTGACTATAGATTAATTGTACTGAAGTGGATTTACAGATGGAGTGGAAAAAGGGATAAGTAAAAACACTACTTTTTCCTGATTTTTCCTGATTAGTTTAGTATAAGAACTATCGTAAGACTTTTATGAACTGATACCTAGAACTATTATAAAGAAAGATATGCCTTTGTGTTTATATTGAATAAAATTGGTAGACCTAGGTACAGGCCTTTTTTACTTTTTAAGCAGAGATAATGTGGCAGCATTGTGAGAATGAAACTTTTTTCTTTATATGAACTCAAATATTTTTTAAGAAGTAGTCTGCAAGTTTACTGTTAAGGGCCAAGCTTTCATTACAGAATGTGCAGGTCCTAATCTATAACACGTTATTTATGCTATAATTTATATCAGAAGAAACAAAATTTAAAATACTATTTTAAGGAATAGAGCAGTTAAAGACTTCGCCCTTTGTGAAATGAGTTGGTAATGTCTGTGCTCTAAGTGAAGGGTTAGTGTTGTGTCACTGGAATTGTGTATAGCGTTGTGCATGTTTTTTGACGATATCACCTCCCAAACCCCCATCATTCCACAATAAGCTAGTGGCAGTTTATCTAAATAATGGGTTATAGTTTTCACTAATCCTACCTAGCCAAAGTACAGAGGCTTCAGTGCAAAGCAGTAATTTTGTTTTGTTTCATAAAAATGAAAATAACCTCCTTGCTGCAGTCTGGCAACTGGATAGATGAAATAGATGTCCTAAACACTATTAAAATTACCACCAATTATTTATAATACCCTCCAAAATCCTAGAAAATCAGGAAAAATATAATTTTAATTAATAAAATCTACAGGGACTTAGTGTGCATAGACTGCATTGTTCAAGGTTATCAGCTTCCTAGTAACTACTTTACTCAGGAAGCAAGGAACAGGAGCACATATACATCTCCAGAACAATTTCTCAGTTTGATTATCTACATACAATATGCGTGTCATACAATCTAGGTCATAATGTCCCTGGATTTTCACTTTCTGTAAAGAATGTCAGTTGTGGAAAATATAAATTCGTTCACTTTAGTCTTCAGCTGGTATAAATGTTACTTTAAAACTTGTGCTTATTATAGCAGGTGAAAAATGTCATCTATTTTAAAAATATATTTGGAAGATTTCTAATGTTGCAAGCTCAGTTCCTTAGCATGTCACAAGAAAAATGTGGAGTGACCACTTGTCTAATGAACAGGCTTTAGATACACATTTACAGAAATCTAATGGTTTGACTGAACCGTAGTACAAACTGCCACTGTGAATGGTTGTAGTTTTAACATGATGCCCTACTTATGTTTCTGTTTGGAATTGATAACAGTCATTTATTTTAATTTTTCCTATGTACTGCTTTATTAATAAGAAATGATAATATCGCTTTGATATGGGGGAAACCCCCACTGCTTTGATTTTTTTCAGGCAAGCCTGTTTTGCTGGAGTGACCCAAAATATTAAGTAGTCCAAAAGACTTCGTTGTCCATTGTAATGGAGTCAGATAGATCAAACTAACTGAAAAATAATTCAGTTGAGAAATTAAGTGAGTTAAATAGCTACCTTTTAAGTGAGAATTTAGTATACTGGATTACTTCCTATCAATATCCTGGCACTTTACTATCCGGTGTTCTTTCCTCTGGTCATGTTTTTGAGTGGTCTGAGAAGTAACAACTGAGAATACTAGAATCATTCTGAAAGGTGATGCAAGAACTCTCAAATATTTTGTACATTCAGTTATTTTATGAAATTTACTTGTAATATGCTATATGTATCATAATTCAAGATACATTTTATGTGTGAGAATACAGAATTTTGAATGATACATAACTTGTGGATGATTATTATCTCCATCTTAAAGACTGATTCATGATTTTTTTTTAGTGTTAGAACGTTTTCATCTGATTATGAAATATAGATTTATTGGGAAAGGAAGTAATATCTTATGAAATAGCCAGTTAAATGAGTCTTTTCTGTTCTATTTGTAGAACAGGAAATTTTCGTTTAGATCTTAAATTTTTTCTTATTACTTTATATACTTTAGTTATTATTGGTGAAGCAAAGATAGAGAGTCTCTATGGATCTGCTCACAGGACACATTCCCTACATGCCTGTGGGCAGAAAATGGCCATGTTTCAGCTCTGCGATGGAGGTCATTCCCTACTTTTGGGTCACACAATATAAATACAGTGATAGCCACAGGTCTGTGTCCACATGCATGTCTCAGAAATTTCCCAAGTCCATTTCAGGACAAGAATTTCATGCCATGGCACTTTCATGTAAAGAAAACAAAACAACTGATTTGGATTGTTGAGGAAATTAGGACTGCAAAACATTCTACCAACTGCACTTTTTCCACAGGATCAACCTGACAGTTATCAGTCAAGGTCAATATGTGAATATAAATACTTTTACTTTTCTGTCTCCTCATTAAGAAGCAGATTACAGTCATAATTCCTAGCTTTCGTATGGTCTTTCTCTTCCTTTTTTTTTTCCTTGCTCCTGGACCCATTTAATGTATTTCATCGTAAATGTCATGGCTATTATGTATTGCAGACAAAATGGATGAATGTGAAGAATGATTTCAGAAATGCTCATACCTCTCTAACGCTATGCTTGGTTCTGGACTTTTCACTTTACTCTTTTTGGACAGTTTTCTTTAGAAGGAAGAACAGAGTGATGATGATAAGTCTAACCTAAGTTAGTAACCATGGAAAAAAGGGAACTATATTTCTATTTTTTTTCTTTTCCTTTAACACTTATCTTACCTATTGGTTTTGCATCTAACAGCAACAAAATCACCCCAAAGGCAATGTCTGTGATCTCTTAAGCCCAAGATTTTGGAAATGGATGGAGCCTCATGGATCTGGGATATCAAAAGGCTAGTGTTCTTTCCCATTTTGTAACTATTTGCAGAGTCCTTGGAAAAAGATTGAATAGAGCAGGGTGGAAATTGCATTGCTGGCACTAAGACTCCAGACACACACATGCATGTAAGAATAGAGAGTCCTTTCACACAGGAGAATAGAGTATAAGGAGAAGACAAGACAGGCTGCGGTGATTAGATACAGGGCATGGCCAAAGTGTACTGACCAGCCACCTGCTTACTCACAGGACCAGCCTTGTTTCCCATTATCCTTTTATTTTCTCACACTTGTTTCTCCCCAGACCACTCTGATCCCTCCCTTTCTGTGCCTTTGGTCTTTCCTCCAAAAGTCCCATAAGTCTTGTACAATCCCCCAATGCTCTACCCCACATAATAGGTCTTGTATGGTCCCACAGTCCACTTAGAACATCCCATGATAAGTTACACTTGTTCTCCAAATCCTTCCTGTGTATCCCATAATAAGTACTTTAGGCAATCATCCTCTTCTGGCATCCTGATGAGATGCTCCCTGTTTCTTCAGCAAGGGTGATGTGTGAATTGTTCTCTTTGGGTGGGCTTATGGAGCAGCCTCCATTTTCATTGACTGACTTACTAGGTTCCTCTGCCTATCAATGTGCTTCTGATCCCTACCAAATCTCTGGGTTTACAGTGATCAGACTTTAAGTAGATGATCTAGCACATTGTTTCTTACTGGGTACCAGTCTCAACTGGAGCTGGAATAATTTTTTGATAAAAATAATTATGATCATTCTTAAGATAACAAAGTTCTTCCACATAATTCATTGAAGAAGACTGGAATGGCTTTTTTATTAGAACGTAATTTTCTTGGGTTACTTAGATTGTATCACACCTATTTTTTTGAAGCAGAAGAGGCTTTCAGTGTGTTAGGTGAGTTCTCATTTGATATAGCCCGTGTATGGGTTACAGAGCCTTTTCATTACCTGAAGGGTCAAACTGAAAAGGGCAGATGTGGAGCTCTTTCGGGGATTCTTTACTACGAAATTCTTTAGTAGTCATATCCAAAACCCTTTTTTAGCTTTCCTACAAAGTAAGAGTGTTCATTCATGATTCGTAAAAATGCAGCCCTATATTTAAGCAAGAATCCACATGCCTGCTGCAGACAGCGTACCATATATGTCCTACCATTTAGGATGAGAACTTTTTCAGTGCGTTCCAAGAGAACATGTTTGCAGCTTGCCTTTTGTTATGCCCTGTGCTCTATTCCTTTCAGATACCTGATGCTCTGTTGTAGTGCTCCATTTCTGTAAATATCTTTGCGTAGATGAAATGTTTGTTCACCAGCCATGAATGACTGTATGGCTCAGCAGTATTTTTCAAGAATTCTCTTTTGCCTTTGAGCACTATTTTCCAAATGTGAGTGTTTTGTCTGCAGTGGAATGCAATAGGTTTTTGAGAAAAGCATTCTTTTTCAATCATTCTTTTAAGGTGGAGAAAATGAGAACTTAAATTGTCTGTCTGTGTGTTTGGAGTGAGGGAAGAAATATTCCCTATCACGTGAGCTTGTAGAACTTTTGACTTTTTGGGAGGATATGTAAAAGATGCACCCATTCCTTGTTCTTGCTCTACAAATGGATATATATATAGTGTAGAACACAAGTTTCTGTAATATACACCACTTCTTTCAGTGTTTTTTTTTTATTATTTTAGAAAGAAAGAGAAGCCAACTGATTGTTCTGTACTTCAAGCTGAAGTTTTATGCCTGAGTGTTCAGATTCAAAATGATAACAGTCAAGTTCAGAATGGCCAACTTTATGGGATTCTTCAGGAAAGAGACTGCTCTGTAATTCCTGATTTCCTAAGGGCATGTCTTTTACACTGACAGAAGATAAATTTAATGTTGTTATCTCTATTTTACATACTGATGGGATAATTACAAGTTCAAGCTGCCACATGCTCTTTCCATGATTATTCATTTTTTTTCTAGTTATTTATTTATTCTTAGAAGAAATGATTAGTTTCTGAGGCAAATGCAGATTCTGTTCAAACATCTCTATCTCAGTGAACTCTGAAAAATTTAACCGGTACTATTATAGACCAAGGAAGTCTATAGAATGATTTTTGCCTTAGTGATAAGGACTTCCCAGATGCTGGCAGAATCTAGTTTATATGTTATCTAACCACAACAACAAAGTAATATCTGGTTCTCTTAGTACCTACAGACTCTCATAAATACTTGGAGTCTTATGCTTATCTTTGCTTTGGTTGTCTCCAAATATGATTACACTGAGCGTACTCTCACTGAGTAGCAGGTTGCTGTTCTTCAGATAGTTAAGTTCCTCCACTTTGGTGGTGAAATCTGCTCAACGTTCACAAGAGATGTCCCTCCACCTACCCTGGATTTCTAAAACAGTGATTCAGGTGTATCTCTGTTGATGTCTGTTAGGATATCAAGTTCATTTGGGCATCTTTATTTTATGTGGGTTTTGCTTTCAAGAGGAAGAGAAGCAGTATTCTAGAGCTCCGGCTTTGGAGTTCAGGCAAAGCATTCCTTTTTCACATCCAAAATTCGGACATACATTCAATGACAGCTAATTCAATAACCACTTAATAGATCATTACTCATGTGAAGTTTTGTTTTCTCTGCTGAGAAATCATTCTCTTAAAGATTTTTCCTTTGCACAAAGGAAAAGCTCCTCTACTAGCAGTTATTTTATATTTTGCCTAATGTTCTGCAAACTGATGTAGGGAGATGTGCTCCAAAGTGTTCTTGGTGGTCTTGGGCAGTACGATCAACCTGATCTGCTTGCTTCCCACCATGAAGAGAAGGTATCAGTTCTTCCACTCTCATTTACCTGAACACACAGGGTCCTTCTGAGGGGCAGTCTTCATTCCATCATCAGACTGGTGAATATATTTCTGCTGTTTTAACTGTGATCAAATGTTATAGTTAAGACAGAAGAGGAATCTGCCTTGCTGTGGCAGAGACATAGCAACAAGACACCCTGTAACTGAATCTTGATAAGGTCTCTGACATCACTACAGTTGCTGTCAGACCTGTATACACTGCAGACTGACCACTTGACAGATTTCAGCCTCAGAATATTCCATCTCACAGGAGGATACTGGCTAGCTCTTTTATGAGAATACTCCTGTTCCTAATAAGAGATTGCCTTGGAATATAGTCTGCTTTCCCATAGAGTTTCCCATAGCTCTGCTAAGGTCCACTTAGAATCTGATTTTGACTCATCACTCTCTCGTGCTCTCATTACAATGTTTTCTCCTTGTATTTCTCATATTTCTGACAAGAAGAGTTGGTATGCTTATCCTTGTCAGGGGCTCTCTCAGATCTTAACCTAAGTGGATCCAGGAATCTCACTTTGAACGCTCTTGGAGTTATGTGTTGTAATTGTTGACTATCAAAGATCAGTGGAGAGGTTACTTTTCACTAACTGAAATTTTTTGAAGTGTGCAGTGCAGCTGTAGTCCAATTTCCAGTTCTCCTTCAAAGTCTCCCAGTGTTTCTTTTTTCTTTTTTTCCCCTTTTTTTCTGTGGTTAAAGCAAAACTGAAACAATGCCAAATGCATTCCATATTATGTTTCTTTATACTAAGTGAGAGAGTGTGGTTATGACTGTTCTATAAGCACTGCAGTGGAAAAGCTGAGATCTCAAGAGATAGGGTATATTTATGAATGTATGTGTGCTCTTTCACTTGCAGAATTGCAACTACTGGTAAGTAAACTCCCTGTCTTTGTTTATTGTAAGTTGTGAAGTAATTTAATTCTGTTAAATCAATTTTAATACCCTATTTTCACTATCTATTTAGTTTTCGTGTTTATATACCCCAAAATCCAACAGGAACATATCTTCAACTTGGATTATATTTTGGCCAATGTTATTCATAAGACTGTTGCATAATAATACTAAACGCAGTGTATGTGTATGTATAAGAGCATCAGTTTAAGGTGTCATCTCCAACAATCTTATGCTGCAAACTGCAATCCAACATTCTACACTTTAGAATTGTGAAGACTTAAAGCTTCATTATTAATAATAAATTCATATTTAGTTTTGTGAATGCATATTTTGTGATTTAATTCTCTGAAGAATTATTTTTTTCTGAAAACTGCACTGAATAATGCAAAACAGCAGCCACACTTCCCATGTTACATAGATATCTTTTTTTTTTTTGGTTTTGTTTAGGTTCACTATATTTTTGAAGCAATGACAATATACGTGTCAAATATTTCCAGAGTGGCGTGAGCCACTTTTCCTTTACCCTATACATTCAAAGAGGATATACATGCAAAAAGAGGAAGTTAATTTCCTAAGTCATTGATGACAGCATAACCACTGAGTAGCATAACAAAACAGAGCAACAAGTCAATTATATGTTGTCATCACTAATGTGTGAAAATACCTTCTTAATTCTCCCTCTTCCACCCAGGACCATGTTCTTATTTACAGCACAGAAGACTTGCTCTATAATTCAGTGTGTCACTTCAGGGAATTTGTAGGCAGAAAGTAAACAGAAACAGACATTTGACATTCTCCAGAATCTGAAATAGACCTTTTCCCATCTTACAGGAACTACTCTTCTATTCATGTGTTTTCAAATTAAACTGAATTACAATTTGAATTAATGCAAGAAAAAGGAAAGCAAGATTTTTAGGTTTAGTTTCAGCTGAGTTTTAATTTCTGTCATCAAGAAATCAGAAACTAGTGGCATCCATGAGTGAATGAAGTTTATGAGGAGCAAACTGTAATTATATTAAATATTTATAGTGTGGTGACTGGATGGCTATGACCGGTAATAGAATACAGAGCCTTTAACCTTTAAGTGACCAGTTGCAGTCTGACCTCAGTCAGCTGTGACTGAAAGTTGTTACCATGTGACAGTTATCGGTGGCCTATGTGAAATGTGTTGTTGGTCTTAGCCTAACTCCAAGTGAATAGATGGTGATCCCTGTGGGCTAGGATTGAATCATATTGGCAGGAGAATACAAGGAAAATTTCTCTGAAGCAGCTATGCTTTTACTCTCCAGAATTAGATAACTGAGCATCTGCAAGCTAATACTGCCTTCTTTTACAAATGTGTGTTGCAGCAAATCTACATCTAAGTGGCAATTATGGCTCTATAATTTGCTCTTGCTGTTTTTCAGATATATTTTTCATATACTTATGTTTTTATTTGCACATATACTTTTGCTATTTTTTTCCTCACTTTTGTGATTTTATATGGTTTAAAATTCCATACGTTCATTTGTTTGATTGTTTATTTTAATATCTATATGCATATGCAGGTGTTGGTGGGTGGATGAAACTTGTACCATAGCATGGCTATATCTAGATATTTAGACAAACACAGTTATTTGGAGGAGTTCATAGAAACTCATTATTTAACTATTACCAGAATCCTTTTAATAGCCAACTCTGCTCTTTTATATTAGAAAAGCAATACTTATTTTTTATGAAAATGTGAGGATAACATTTTACTTACAAGATTTCTTTGGTGGTAAAGACACGGTACAATAGCTTTATATTTTTTTTAAGATTTAACTACTGTAGGGAGTCTTGAAGTACTTTGTGAGTTTTAACCATTTTATGTAAACCATTCCTTATCATCAAAAGGTTATCTTCTGACATTGCACAGGGATAGAACTATACGGTAAATAATGAATTGTGGGATGCAGCCAGGCTTGCAGAAAATAACTATTTGAGGGATGGTGCATGAACAGAAAGCTGTAATTTTGACAGGTGGCAAGGTGTCGTGTCACCAAGCCCTTCTAAAGCCTCATATCTCATACCTATTGATTAATGGCTCTAATTAAGGAATGAAATCAAGCATGTGAAGACAGGGGATCGCTTTAGGTCCTTGTTTGGTAGTTTTCTCTTCCTGGCGCACAACTCATCCATCTAAATATCACTGCTCTTTCATTTATTACAGTTGGATGATACCAAAAGGAACTGGAGGAGGTGCATGCTGATCTTGTCATGGTCCTGCAGGAACTTGATTTGGCAAGAGCTGAGGTAAGGCAACATGTCTGAGCATCGTCTGAATAAGTGCTGCAATATCAGTTGGTTGTTTGTCCCCTTTGTGGTGGTGGTGGTTAGTGAATGCTTCTTCTAATTTTACCCTTTTTTAATAGAATAAGGAAATTTTATCCTTAAAGTCCACATTTCTATCTGCCAAAATAGACTAGCTGATTTCAGTGGCCGTATTGTATACTTGCATAAATGTAAGGTCAGGAGATGGCTCCTGATACGTAAACTTGCAAACTCTATTTATTTGTGCTAATTTTATTTAAATTCAAAGCTTTCAGCTTCAAATGAAAAAAAAGAAACCCTACTTTAATAATGTGAATCTTAATATTGTGAAAAGACAAAATGGAAACAGGTGCCATTCATTAATGATGTGGCATAACAGCTGTACATACATAACAACTGTATGTCAAGTCTGCTTTAGCAAGGAAAGGCTAATATTTTTTTTCCAACATTGTTATGGGTTCCAACTTAATTTTAAATATTCTACAGATATACTGCTTTGGCTAGTTGTAGGAGCCGAGGCACTAGTAGGACAAAAAGTGAATTAAAACATTCATATAGTTTAACACAAATTGAAATAATTCTAGAGAACAGAAAGTTTATAGGAAATAATAATTGTTGAATGGAAAACCAGATTCTTTTTCCTCTTTCATTGCTAGTGATAACTAGTATATTAATCTTTTTTTTTCAGTTCTGCTGAAAATTTTCTTTTAATGTGTTCTTATTGCACTAAATTGCACTAAAAATACATGTCCTTAACTTGCTCCAGTATCTATTTTTGTTGGTATAGAGCTCAGTCAGTGTTTGGAGATTCCTACCTTATGTAGGTAGAAGAAAATAACACAGACATGTCTATATTAATTTATTCAAAAATTCAGTTAGGCCTGATTCTTTAGCTTACTGATTTGTTACTCAAGGGCTAGAGTACAATGGTCTCAAACTTTACTAATGAAGCAATAGAGATGCAACCTAACAAAATAAATCATAAGTGTCATGTGGCTGACATATAGTTTTTTAATTTGTCCAAGGAATACTCTGATTTGTGATAATTGCCTATCTGCAATTTAAAAAGCAATTAAATGTATTTAAGATATAAAAGTTTGCATAAAAATATGTTTGTAATTTTAGGCAGATATAGATACTTGTCTCTAAGCATACAAATTTGTGCAAATCCTAGCATTATAATAAAAACACCCTAATGACTTAATTATATTGAACAAATGAATATCTGCTTTCATTTCATTTTAAAATAAATTTTATTGTTTTATAGTCTACTGTGATAACACCCATATATAATATTCAGCACTACTCAGAGATACACTGTGGGATGTTCTCTGCAAGATAAGATGGGAATTCTTTCATTCAGGTTTTGCCAGAACGGTGTGTTATACAGTATATTTTATCATCTAGTGAAATTATGCTATGCTAAGGAACTTAAAAAAAAAGTTTATTTTCCCTCATTTGTTTCATTAGCTTTTCTATATTTTTTTTATAAATTAATTTTACATATTTCCTCATCTTCTTTATTTATATTTTTAAGGGCTTTTTTTAAGATTAGAAACAGAGATAAAATCATTGCTTACTGAAGCAAGTAGACTTTGAATCCAGCTATGCACATTAGAAGGATGTTACACACTGCACACTTTTAATAATGATCATTTAGAAGATAATTTTAGCATCCACACAAGGGAAAAATGGATTTTTGATGAGTTCTTATGTGACCATATGTGGTATTAGTCAGTGTGAGGTATTGCTAGCGAGCTCATTGCTTTCAAAAATCAAAGTTAAATGGTTCATCTATCATCAGAATTTGTGTCTGGGCGACTTGTCTGAACATCAGTATGATTTATGGTTTGAATTGGAGGAGTCAACCATGCATGTTTCTTAGTTTATCGTTTTATGCTGTCTTCAATTAAATGTCTATAAACACAGTGATGGCTTTATGACATTGTCCATCAATAAAGACTATCAGATTTTGCATGAGAATATGTAATTTTCAGAAAAAATAATGACCTTTTGACTTCTGTGTGCCCTGTTGTACACATGATATATATGGCATGTTTAGACTTCAGTTTTTATCCCAGATCCATTTGATTTTAATCTTCCAGACTAATTAAGACAGTGACCATATTTTATTTAACCTAATTCAGATAGACTACCATCTAGGATTTTTTGATGAAACTATCAAATAGTAATATATCCTTTAATAATGGTAAGATATAACAGGTGCATGTCTCTAAAAGTATTTAGACAATATATTATTTTAATTGTATTAAAACAAACAGAAAGTGATGTCAGAACATTTTATTGCATATTGGTTCTGTATTTGATTATTTTACCATTTCAAGTTTTTTTCATAAGACAAAATAATGCATACATTAAAATTAAATTAAACCATTCTGCAAAATGGATGAATGCTAAAAAAACATAGGCTTTCATTTTCTTCAGGGACATTGAATAATGATACTTTCACTCTTCATATTTATGAATTACGGTATAGTATACACAGTGGCAGCATATGGAGGTTGAATAATTTTCTGTGCAGCTGTGGCCTGATATTGCTGTTGACAGCTATGCATTGTAAAAAAAAATTAGTATTCCGGTTCTTAAGGCTATATTGAATATCTTTTCAATATGTTTTTATTGGAAAAGTGTATATTATGTGATTTTTTTCTCATGCCATGAAAGCTGAAGGTGGTTAAAGTACCATTTATCTGAAATGTACCTAGTATAGTTTTTAAATAAAATTTTACTTTTTAAGTAAAAAAAAAAAAAAAGAAGGAAATCTTTCATGTTTAAAATCTAGTTAAAACTGGCTTCCATGCTCCTGCATATTCCAGCAGAGGCATAAGACGTGGGTAAATACATGTTAGGTGTATGTTCGACGTTTCACCAGCACGGGTTGGTGAAAATCATAAACATAATGTATGCTCGCTCCAGCCTGCCTAATATTCTTCTGAGCCTTCGTGGAGATGCCTGCTGTAAATTTTTCCGTCCCATGAGGCCATGAGCTGACTTCATTCTGCATTTGGTGTATTCTCACAAGTTAGGAGTTGGCAGACACCAGATGGTGCTAGGGAGACAACTGTCAAAAACCTCTGCAAACTTAAGCTGAAGTTAATAGTGCCTGAGGTTTTGTTGTTGAGTAGGTGTCCCCTATTGAGCAGGGGAATCTCCTTTTGTTGTAATGATTAGTATTTTTGCAACTATGTCTTCTCAGATTCTTTCATCCCTTCAATGCAACTTGAATTGCATCTTGTGTAGGCCATGTGTAACAGCAATATAGCCGTGTGATTGTAACAGGTGTTTTTAAAACTTTCTCACAAAATTGCCATCTATGACTGCATTATATTCCTTTTATGTCAGTGTCAGGTAATGGAAAGATTAATATTTCTCAGAGGGGAAAAAAAGAAGAAGGCGGCCTGATACACTGGATATATAACTTCTCTTAAGACTACTTTGAAGGCATCTAATCTGCAGTATTTCTATTCTGGAGTTTTGAGCATCTTACATGCATTCAGAGAAGGTTTCTCAGTAGCCTGCATCACAGCAGTTGTACATTATATGCCACCTCACTTAGGATATCTTCATCTTGACAAAACTATTCCGTATTATTCCTTTGAATGACAGAATCCACCTGAAAATAAACATATCTTGAAAATTAACTCACTTGCTGAGTGAGTTTGTTTGTTTGTTTGTTTGTTTGTTTTCCTAAATTCTACATCATATGAATCAGGCTGTCAGATTTAGTTTGTGCTTGTAGCATGCTGGATCAGGCTATTCCTTCCAACAGTTCTGCCATACATTTTGATCTGATTTTGGGAGACTTTTTGGAGATATGTAAAACATTTCACCCTTCTGTTGAGGATATGAATCCTTCCACCCAACAGCAAATGCAGCTATCTGCACCACAGGACTTTGTGCCTGTAGTGCGTGATTACATTTGAGACTGGATTTAGTGGTACTTCTAGACTCATCACTGTATTCTGGGATTTCCGTTGCTAGAAACAGCGGTAACCTTGTTTTGTTGTAAACTATTACTTTCTGGGTACACATCTAAGGAGTTATGGAAGAGAAAGGGAAATATCAACTGAACAGGTTTTGTTACATTTCTTTTTTTTCTTTTTTTTTTTTTTTCTCACAATGTATGCCTTCCCTGAAAGCCTGTTGAAAGCAGAGGAGGTCATCTTTATGGAGACAATTGAGAAAAGCCTTCATAAGATGAAAACATCAATCTTTTGTCTCCTTGTTAGTTCTTGTTTGCTGTTTGGGATGTTTTGTGGCAGAAAAGCACATACCAGGAAAACTCGTGCTGTGGATGTTCATTCTAGTATGATCAAAAGGATATCTGTTACAAATTTCCAGTTCAGTAAGATAAGAAAGTCCAGGTAATATAAGCTATTTTGGGGTCCTCATACAACAGAGAGTGCATGAAGTAATACTGTAAAATCTTTGACTTGGTGGCAGTCCATGAACCATCTTTATTTAGGACTAGATGTCAAAGTTTAATCACCTTATGTGTGGAATGTCTGTCAGTGTTGAGAATGACAGTAGTTATCTGTATGTTTGGGACCTCAGGGACATGATATCTCAGGATATGCGCCTAATTTAAACAGGCAGTCAAGTAACCATGTTTTACATCATCAGCCTGTACCTGAGAACAGCCTCCTGTTTAGGGAATCTTTGTAAAGTGACAAAAAGCTATACTGTATAAATCATCCTTGTCCTGCCTTATTGAAAAATCAGCACTTTCTAATGGATACCACATGGTGCTGTGGTTATTTTGTTATCTCAGGTAGAGAAAAGAATCACAATATATACTGTCAAATGTGAACTTTTCTACACTAGTATATCTGACAAGCATAAGAATACTATAACTTAAGCAAAATTGAATGAAAAAGAATCATTGGATCATAGGAGAATTCAATCTGGAAGGACCTCAGGAGGTTTCTGGTCCAGCCTCCTACTCAAAGCAGGCTCAGCTTTGAGGTCAAACTAAGCTGCTCAGGGCTTTATTCAGTCTAATACAACCTCTTTCAATACTTGGGTCTCCTCATGGAGACTTTCCAGTCTGAACTTGATCACTTGCCTCTTGTCCTTTCACTGTGCAGCACTGAGAAGACTTTGCTCCATCTTCTTGATAACCTCCCTGTAGCTACTGGCAGGCTCCAGTCCCTTCACTATGGCCCTCTGCTGAACTTGTTCTAGTTTATCAGTCTTCCTTGTACAGTAGGGACCAAAACTGGATATAGTATTTTAGAGACTAACAAGTGCTGAGTAAAGGGACATAAACACTTCTCTCAGTCTACTGGCTGTGCCCCTCTTAATACAGCCAGGATGCTGTTGGCATTCTTTACTGCCAGGGCATGCTGCTGTCTCACTCTCAGTTTACTGTTTGCCAAGAACCCTATGTCTTTTCCAGTAGAGCAGCTCCTCACGCAGTCAGTCCCCAGCCTGCATCAGCGCAGGTGCAGGAGTTGGCAATGCCCTTAAGAATATTACAAAGTTCGTGTTGATCTGTTCCTCCAGCCTGTCCAAGCCTGTCTGTTCAGCAGCCCTGCCTCCATGTGTATTGACTTGCTTGTCTTATTTGGGATTATCTGCAAACTTGCTAAGAGTGCTCTGTCACCTCCTCTGAGTTGTTGATTAATAAATTAAGAAGACAGGTCCCAATGTAGACTCCTGTGATAGTCTACTCGTTATTGACTTCTAAAAGTAAAGTTTGACCCATTTTCCACAACCCTCTAAGCCTGACTCTCCAAACAGTTTTTGTAGCCTTCTGGTTGAACATCCATTCCATTGTACAGGTCATGATGACTTAACTTTGATATTGTAGGAGATAGTGTTGAAAGCCATGCTAAAGTTGGGGTAAATAATGGTATTATACAAGGATTGTATGCAGAAATGGCAAAACATTGTTCATAGATGTCTACTAAAATAGAAAAGATATTTAGGCAAGAAATTAGACTGACAGTTCACAGTTTGTTATTTAAAAAAACATGGAAGAATAAAGATGAACATGGAAGTGCTCTGAAGAAAATAAACATGCAAGGTGAATAACTGAAGGAAAAAGGCTTTGGTGCCTAAAGGCATAAATCATTCAACCAATTTTAGAATCTTTTAAATTCATGTTAGGTGGGATTCAACACTAAATTCATATATAAATTTGGGAGTCTGCCTGTAGTTATCATCATATGAGTAATGTGTTGTGGCCCTATTAATAAACAAAACATTTAATGGAGTTTGCATAGATATTTTACTCATTCAAACAATTTGGTTAGTTGAAGAGCTCTTTAGAATATTTCAGCTCAGTGTACTGGCTAGGTCGCCAATGGCTATGAAGCTTAAATATCTAACTCAACTGTTAATATTTAAATGGGAAGTATAAACTAAAATAAGTATAAAAGTAAATGATAAAACTACTTTTCAAAGATTAAAATACAGAATTTAGAAATAGTATTTTAGTAAAGTTGTTATTAAGAGTGTAAAATAGTCTGCTACTGACACACTTATCAGCATTAAGTCTTAATTCATATTTGAAGAGTGTACTGCCTATCAAGTAATGGACACATTATTGTCTCTTCCTTTTTTTCCAGGTGTTTGCTTCCTCAGTCAGTTTAACAACAACTTTCCAGATTTTCCAACTTTCCATTAAACACTGTAATATGCAACACACCAATATTAAGGTGGATGACACTTGTCCAGATGTTTCAGCATTGATGAAGTGCTAAATAGTATTGATTTATTGTACTTGAACAGAATCCAGGAATTGTATTTTCCCAAAATATTTTATTAGATTCTTTTCCCAAAAAGATTTTATTAGAGTGAGCTAATTTTCAGTGTTAATCACACAATAATTAAAGATATGTATGATGATTTCTGGGCATGATTTGTTAATTTATGGTTCCTGTAAAAAATGGTGGTTCCCCCAGCCACATTAGAAAGATGAAGGATTGCATGAATCAAAGATTCATAAACCTAGTTATGAAGTGTCATCAGAAAATTAAGGACAGAATAAAATATTATCTGTGATGGTTCAGAAGAAAAAGCAATGAAAGGAAGGGCAAACAGGACTATATCAAATTCGTCACTACTTTTATTTATGTGATGGTATCACGTGTCTTTGCATCTGCTCCACTACAGTACATGCTTTAGACAAAGCATTATGGTTCTGCCTACCAGAAATAAAAACAATCCTATTAACACTTCTTTATATTTATGAAAAATATATTGTGAATAATCAATACATACTATTATAAACTGTTACATTTTTCTGAATTTTTTTACTTGTATCACATAAAATCACATAATTATGAGCAAATAATTGATATCTTACCCATTATTTGGATCCAACTTATGAAATTATCCATGTACATGTTAAAAGTACATACATTTACAAAGCTGCAGATTTATAAATAAGACATTTCTTTCTGTACTTAGACCCATTTATTCTCAAAATGACATACCTGTTATAATCCCAAAGTCCTAAAATATCTTAGATATTTTTCAAGAGTTTGTGTAGTATTTTGATTCTATCTTTTCATGAGATAGTCAGACACTCATAAGGGTAGACCTATTTTATTATTACAGAATAAATTTGGAAGGTTAACATATGACTTGGTTACTTCTAATTGCTTATATTAAAAAGAAAAAAAAATCCATAAATGTCTTGAAGAGTCTCCTGGCCTTGGAATAAAAGTGTTAACAGTTTAACATTTCTTATCTGTATGTGTTGTTAACTGCTGTGGCTATTATCAGCATATATGAATATCCTAGAGTTTTCAACTTTTTTTAATATGGGTTCTATCTTTTTTCAGTTGTATACTCAGTACTTGAGTTTTACAGCATATGCTTGTTGAAGTGCATATCTGTTTTGTATCTATTTTCAAAAGTCTTAAAATGCTGCAATTTTATGACAGAAGTTACCAGACTCATTTCAGTAGCATTTTGGCTTTTTGGGCAAAGAGATGGGAAACTTTTAATTATATCTGAGTGTGTGCTGTATTATCTTCTAACGATATTTGAATTGATCCTTTCTCTTTTTTCCCCTTTGAAGAAAGGAAGAAGCATAAAATACCAACTTCAGTATCAAAAGAGAGAATTAGTTGGTTAGACAGACAGAAGTCTGTATAAACAGGTAGGATGCACCTGAGGGTGCTGAGGGAGCTGGCTGATGTTGTGAGGCCTCTACAAAAAGTCATGGCAGTCTGTGGGAGGTTATTGATAATTGGAAGAAGGTAAATATTACACTCATCTTCAAGAAGGAAGACTTCAGGCTGATCAGTCTCACGCAGTCCCTGCGAAGGTGATAGAGGAAATCCTCCTGGAAGGCATTTCCAAACACGTGAAAGCCCAAGAAGGTGATTGGGAACAGACATCAAAGATATAGCAAGGGCAAACCTCATTGCTGACTAACCTCATTGCTTTGTATGATGAGGCAACTGATGCTGTGGACAAAGGGAGAGCAATGGATGTTGTAAAACTTGACTTTAACAACTTCTTTGATACAATCTCACAAAGTCTCCTTATTACCAAAATGATGAGATACATCCTGGATAAATGGACAATAAGGAGGTTAGAAAATTGGCTGGACTGCCAGGCTCAAAGCACTGTGATTAGCGGTACAAAGCCTAGCTGGTCATCAATAACAAGTGATATCTTTCAGGGATCAGTACTGGGACCAGTACTGCTTGATGTCTGTGTTAATGACCTGGATAATTAGAGGGACTACACTCTCGGCAAGTTTGCCCATGACACCAAATTGGAGCCAGTGGTAAATACACTGAAAGGGCTGAGCTGCTATCCAGAAGGACCTGGATGGCTGGAGATACCGGTCTACAGGAACCTCATGAAGTTCAACAGAGGCACATTCAAAGACCTGCCCCTGCTCATGCATCAGTAGGCTGGGGGGGCATCTAGATAGAAGCTTTGCAGAAAAGTATTTGGGGAGCCTCATGGACAACAGACTGAATGTCAGCTCATAGCAAAGATGTTCAACTACAGTCTGAACTCTATTAGTAAGAAAGTGGTCAGCAGATCCAGGAGAGTGATCATTCCCATCAATTTGGCACTTGTGAGACCACATCCGGAATACTGTGTCTGGCATTGGGTTCCCCATTTCAATAAAGATATTGACATATTGGAGCATGTTGAATAGAGGGTCACCAAGATCGTCAGGAGGCTGGTTCACATGACTTAACCAGGGGGGAGTTTAGGGGAGAGGAGGCAATGAGTAATGAAGCTTGTTCTGTCTTGAGAAGAGAAGGCTCAGCTTTCTGCAGCCACCTGAGATTGGAGACTACTGGACAGGTGGAGTCAGAATCTTCTTGGAGGTGCACAGGAGCAGAGGCAGTGGATGCAAGCTGAAAGATGGGAAATGAAGATTAGATTACAGGTTTTCTTGTTTTGTTTTATTTTATTTTGTTTTTGCCTTGTGGGTAGTCAAAGACTGAAACAGGTTGTCTAGGAGGGTTGTGGAATCTCCATCTTTGGAATTCAAGATCTGACTGGACATGGCCCTGAGCAACCTGCTCTAGACCACCTTTGAGCAGGGAGCTGGAAGTTCCTTCCAACCTAAATTATTCTATGATTTTATGATTCTGTGAATTTATCCCTGGTCATTAGCACTGTTTATTGCAAGAACTCTTTAAACATAAAACTTTAACAAGACAAGTTATTCACTGTAGGAACAGACTGGAGTGGGTGAAATACTCAAGATAGGTACTAAATGAAGCACCATCTTACCAACTTGGTATAACTAAGCAAGTTGAACAGAATACATTAACAAAATGTTTTCTGCAACAGTAGATAGTGTGAAACTATAATTTGCACCAAGCACATTCAAATTACATCTGCATGTCTCCCAAAAAGACATCTTCATTTAGTTAAATTCATCTGCTACTATCTAAAATCCATTTTTGCCATGGGATACTCTTCTACAGCTTTTAGCTTTAACAGTCATTCTGCTACCCAGTATTGTATCCAGAGGTCTATATGCTCACTCATAGGCAGGCACGAGTCAGTACATTAAAAGCCTTTTCATAATCCTGTATACATTCTCATTCTCTCCTAACCATCACTGTCTACACACTCTCTGCCTACCAAAATTGTATAAAATAAGGTGCCACAGAAAACAGGAGGAGTGCTCTTTACTGATAGCAAAGTATATTTCCAGTTAAATAGCACTAAAACCAGAAAGGAGACAAGGCTGCGCAGCATGGCACCAAATACCACATCCACTGACTAATAGTTTTGCCTCCAGTTCTGTATGCTGCCTCTTAATAAGGTCTCCACTCTAGAAGAAGATAGGACAACAGCAATTTGTTGTTGTTGTTGTTGTTTTTGCTTTCTCTTATTCACAGAAAAACACGTTCACCCAGGTGCACCATGTGACTCCATAATCAGACTCTCTCATTGCTACAATACTTTCCAAGGCTGAAGTTTTACCCTCTTTGGCTCCTGAAAACTGTCTGCCTCTCCGGAAACTCACGAACCTGACAGAATTGTCCCACTTGATAAATTGCAAATTAACAGAAACAGGCCATGGCCCTGGCCACCAACCCGAGCCACTTCATTACTGGGATGAAAGTTCATGTAGACGTAGTCTAAATTTGTTGTTAGCTTTATTTTGAGCAGGAGGCTGGACTAGGTGGTTTGCAGAGGTCCCTTCCAGCCATTTTTTTTTTTCTGTGAATTGATGATTCTACACCTGAGTGAACTAGTCCACATAGCAGTGCTTTGTATATTCTGCAGCACTGGCTATCTCCATGCCTGCGATCTGCTACTCTGCTTCATGAATCTGCCAGTATGAACAAATGGTGCCATCCTGTTTTAGCTCCAGAACACTTGCTGGAAGCTTACTCTTCAGAGAGTTCTTCCTCCTAGAATTTCTTATCTTCATCTGCAGAAGGAGGTGCACCTCCTAATTGTTAGTCCTAGATGGTGCCTCAAGGGCTACTGGGCATTGCGAAGGATGGAGCGTGCCATAAAGAGAGTCCTGGCAATCTGTGGGACATATTGTGACATCCAAGGGCATCATGACAGTTTTAGGATGCTAAAAGCCAACTTTATTACAAAGTACATCTAACAGTGAGTATAGCTGTAAGACTGCTCTAAGGGAACAACTAAAGGGAATGATAAACCAGAGTCAGAAGAGAGAGAGAGAGAGAAGGAAGAGAGGAGTAAGAGGACAAGGGGAAAGATAGATGGACAATGGTAAGAATCTATGACATCTAGTGACATTTGAAATAAGACTGGGCATGGTGCCTTTGTGGTTTCTCCTTGAAGCCTAGGTCAAGAAGACAATCATGTGCATAGTTAGGAACGTAGGCACTTGAGTTTGCAACGGTCCTGTCCAACATTGCTTGCTGATGTGATAGCTGAGTCCAA
Source organism: Rhea pennata (assembly GCF_028389875.1). NCBI lineage: Eukaryota > Metazoa > Chordata > Aves > Rheiformes > Rheidae > Rhea > Rhea pennata. The sequence continues at coordinate 121,175,675 of NC_084664.1, read as the reverse complement.
ACTGAGATCATTTATAGATGTTGAAAGATTGAACTGATGGCTAAACTAAATCAGGTTACTGCAGAGTCTTTCTGTATCTCAACTTTGAACACAATGTCCTTTCTTCTTCTCAGTCATTGCCTCACTGCATTACCTTAAAAAACACTGTTCATTTTTCATCTGGAAAATGGGCACTAATAAAACCAATTTACCATACATGGCAACTGTTAAAATTAATTGGTTAATGCCGTGGAGCTCATTTCTGCAGAGGCTTCCTATGGCCTACAACAGAGGCATATAGAAACCAGAAAAGGGAATTGTGTGTTTAAACTAGACATTTTCATCATTCAAAGAGAAAGAATAGGCATAAGCTGTCTGAAATTTCAGTTTCCTTTTCTTTTTACGCTTATGTCCGCACTTGGAAGACTAATGCTCTAATAATACTTGGTACTCATTTGGAAATTTAGATGAGACATTTGGGTTTCTTAAGTAGTTAGACTTAAGCTATCTCATAAATAAATGATGACTTAAAAAAATCCTTCTACATTTCATCTTATTATAGAAAGAAGGGCTGGAAAACCCCTGGGGTGTTACTTATCAACCTTTAACATATATGTGATATTATCATGTGCTTTAACCAGTCCAGTCTTTAATAAATCAATCGATAGAACTGTTCCTTGGCCTCAGAAACATTATTTTGTATGTTTCTGTATTCATTTTGAGCGGTTTTTCTGTGTTTGTGTATGTGTATATAAGTATAAATACATGCACACATATAACTATAGATATGTACAACATAACTATAAATCTATGTGCATGCAAGTGTTATTTTATGAATATACTATATCTTATAGTAAAATATGCTTTCTGTACAAACTTACACAGGCCTGTTTGGGACTGTGTATTCTGCAGCAGTAGAGGACTATACTGCTGTGGTTTTCCAACTACCAGTCTCATTCAAGTTGCATCTATCTCAAGTCTGACTGAGCTGTCATTGCAGGCATGTTGATAGATTCTCTGTGCTTCATTTGCTATCTGTAAAGTGAAAGGCTTGTTGAGTAGATAAAGATATCAAAGACTATGAGACAAATACTGAAATACATTACTAACATAATGAGACTAAGTATATATGTAACTAAAACCGAAAGAATTACAAAGCCATGATGATTTCTTGCTGATTTCTAAAAAAAGCGCTTATTAAACATCTTGAAAAGCCTAATTCAGGAAAGCATTTAGGTATGAGCTTAACTTGAAGGTGATAGTACTTAACCACTTGCCTATACCTAATTACATGCTTAAATGACTTCCTGAATTTGTAAATTAATGTAAATGCATATGAAATGAGGGAGTTTAGTACTGTTTTTTTCAAAACGTGACTTAAAGAAGAGATAACCTGACCTCTTGGCTTCCAGTTGTTTTCTTCCCACTGACATTTTGGAGCAGAGATCCAATAAGATACTAAAAATAAATATTTTTTCTTCTTTAAAAATGAAATAACAGCTATCAAATATTCTTCATTCATTCTCATCCTTTCTTGAAACACTGACATACACACTGCATATAGTTTACTTCAATTTGTATTCTGGTAGATAAAGAGTAACTATTACTTGTAATCATTTTATTACTTACTGAATAACTCATCTGCTGCTATTCCCTCATAAACTCTCTCTTTATTGCTCTGAAAATAGAATTCTAATGGGTGCAGAATTCCAGTGTCGATGGCTTCCTGTGATGTTCATCTGAGAGCAACTCCCTGTTAGAAGAAGGAAAAAAAAACTCAGAATTACTCCTTATCTTGTTCCTAGAATAAGAACTTTTTGTGAGATTACATGGACTACAAAATTACAAAACTTGCAAGGTTTACATTTTTTTCCATTTCCACAAAAAGTGAATATTTAGACAAAGAATAAGACAATTGGAATAGATATGGATTGAACTGGTTGACTATTTAGAGTCACTGACACTAGAAATAGTGCAAGAAGTAATTCAACAAGCTTACATTATTAAAATCAATCAATATTTTTAAAAGGTAGTTTTTATTCTGGTCAGTCACGTTTCGTAAACATAAAATTTTTCCTTACATTAAAAACTTATTAAAAGGTTTTAAAGATTACCTTCACAGTTGTCTTGTATCCTTTTTCCAGATCCTACTTTATGATTTTTTTTTCTTCTTTTTGAACTGTTTACTACAACCAAGTGCTTTTACTGTAATTGCCCACATAATTTTTCCTGAAGCTGAGTCTGTAAGATGTTTCAGTAATCATTTAATCAGTAACAACACATTTTTTATTCCTACTGCATGATTAAATTAATATGGTTTACACATAATGTGCTACTTTTGCAGAAATCATTGACTCATCAAACATAAAATTAGACAGTAGTCTAATTAAAACTGTGCTGATTTCATATCATACGAACTCATCTTTTTCAAAATAGGGTCAGGATTTTTCCATGTTAATTATAAACAAGCAACTGTTCTAAATAGTTACATTGTAGCTAAATTTAATTCACGGGAAGAAAAATAAAAAAAAATGTGTAACATCATTTACACAAATAACTTAATTTGTGTGGTTGTTAGTATTGCTTAATTTTTTCTCACTGTCATTGTGTTGTATTTCTAGGATATGGCTCTGATCTCTTAGCAAGAAATTTGTCAAGGCCTAAAAATACCTCAAGATACCTTTCTCTGCTAGGAACACAAAATATTTTTAAAAATTTGAAAGCAAAAATGCATGAATCAGAACACGTCTGAAACATGAAATATTTCATTTGCCAGTACATTTAGTTCTTTATCAGGTATTTTTTTCTATATTTTTGGTTTATATGTTGAATATTTTTTACTTCTTACCTTATGCTTCTATCATTTCTTCCAGCTTTGTTATCTTTCAGTAGCATTAAAAAAAGTCTTGAAGACAGCATTCAAAATAGAAATGTAGTTAATCTTTAATCACAGAAAATATTTTTAATTAAGATGATATCAGCTATACATTTGATGAATACGAGCCTTAATCAAAGATTTCCCTGACAGATTTCTCTCCAAGTGAAAAGCCATCACATTGCCCATTCTTGGGTAAGAGACATTCTTCACCATGACAGAACAAACCTTAAAGCTGTCTGAAACATTGGTAGATGAAATAGATTTTCAAATATATAGGTCAAAAAACTAAAGATCTAAATCAGAATCTGATCATATTGGACCATTCCAGCAGCAGAGACTCTGAGATATTGATGCCTACTCTGACGGAGTTGACTTGAAACTCATAACCTGGCATTCTTTATACCTAGTTCCTAATTAAACATCTTAGTTCATATGGATATCCAAAAAGGTAAGTGGAACTTTTGACATGCATTGTCTAGTGAATTTTTCTGTTTTACTCTTTTTCCCTTGCACAGTTGAATTCTATATCATAAGGATGCTGTACTGACAAGGTTCTCAGAAACAGTTAACCTTATCCTACCTTTATGCCTTTGCCAGACAGGGCAATGAGCAGAGTCTCAATGGACCTCAATCGGCAAAGAGTCAAATCTCATGCAAAAGGTTCTGGCACAACAGAAACAGAATATGTCTGGCCAATAGATTTCACAGAATTAAAATAGCTGTATTTTAATGCATACAGCCAATATGTGTATTTCCCAGTGCTTGATCATGATGGTGACAGGTGATTGCCCAGCTATTATTTGTCTCTTCATGAAATGGGAACATTTTCAAACTTTTCTGTCTGGTTTTAGGTTCACTTATAATGACTGCTGATGAAATTCTCAAAGACTCTGGTTTATAAAGGGCTTCATCCTAAAATGTGTTCTGTAATCTCAGGAATATTGTATTGTGAAAATCAATCAAAGATTTTTGCCCAGATTCCTATGCTTAATAGTATCTAACACGCAATTATCTCATTTTCTTATTTCCAAATAAGTGCCCTATAATCTTTATGTAATTCTCTGCGTATTATAGAATCATAGAATCGTAGAATCAGTAAAGTTGGAAGGGACCTCTGGAGATCATCTAGTCCAACTCCCCTGCTCAAGCAGGGTCACTTAGAGCTTGTTAGACAGTGTTGCATCCAGGCGGACCTTGGAGATCTCCAGAGAAGGAGACTCCACCACCTCTCTGGGCAACCTGGTCCAGTGCTCCGTCACTCTCGCAGAGAAGAAATTCCCCCTCACGGTCAGGTGGAACTTCCTGTGCTTCAATTTCTGCCCATTGCCTCTTGTCCTGTCACATGGGGCAACTGAAAAGAGTTTGTCCCCGTCCCCTTGACACCCTCCCTTCAGGTACTTGTACACACTGATAAGATCCCCCCTCAGTCTTCTCTTCACCAGGCTGAAGAGGCCCAGCTCTCGCAGCCTTTCATCATAGGGCAGGTGCTCCAGTCCTTTGATCATCTTCGTAGCCCTGCGCTGGACTCTCTCCAGTAGCTCCTTGTCACTCTTGTACTGGGCAGCCCAGAACTGGACACAGTCCTCGAGATGAGGCCTCCCCAGGGCTGAGTAGAGGGGCAGGATCACCTCCCTCGACCTGCTGCCAACCCTCTTCCTAATGCACCTACGGCACCTTCCTGGCCACAGGGCACATTGCTGGCTCATGGTCGACTTATTATCCACCAGCACTCCCCGGTCCTTCTCTGAAGAGCTGTGTTATCTGCCATGACCAAGTAAAGAAATAGTTGAATCTAATTAAAACATCTAGATATCAAGAGTGCCTGTCAGTAATTCCATCCATAGATATACAATACAGTCTAATTTCAAAGACTAAAGGTCAGTGAAAAGCTATAAGAAATAGTGGGCATTTAATTGTAACAATATTTTCCATTTGAGTATTCTATATAAATCCATTGTTACCTCATATGCTACTGTCTATGGTTAAGCTTTTCAGATAATCTTGATTGGGATCAATAAAAACTGATAATAGGAGGCTGTGGAATTTTATATATCCACACTCTGTGGATATACAAACAATGTGTTTGTCCTAGACACATCTCAGGAGAAGTGCTTCAAAATTCTGTTCTCAAAAACAGTCAATTTTGTTTAACCCAGGAGCTTGGAACTATGGAGCTGGAATAATGAGCATGTTATTTCTTGACTTCATACAGCAACTTCGTATTTTGCTAAACTTCTAGTACTTTGTTTACACCAGATTTCATGGTATTTCTTCAGTTGCTGAAGGTATTCCCATACTCTAATCACACAAATAGTCTCTCTCTTGTGTGCTTTCTGTATTACTATTAATTCTAAAGCTAATTTGAATCATATCTTCCTGCTTTGGGGGACTGGAAACTGTTTGCTTTCTGTTATCCCTTGTTACTGATAGGAATTCTTCAAATTCGGCAGATCAAAAAGTACATCTGAAGAGGTTGATTACTGTTCTTATTCAAATTAGTTACCTGAAAGAATTAATCATGTTAATGATTAAAGATAAGATTACACAAAATTTCATGATGCATAGTGATATATTGCTTTCATGCTATATATTTCTCTATATATTTTTCAAAGCATTCACAAAATAAATTCATAGGCTGGAAAAGCTGATGTATATAGAACGCTGACTTATGCAAGGCTACTTGTAAGAACAGTCTGAAATGTGTAGAAAATTTTGGTGTTGCAAGACCCATAGCATGCCATCTTGTCTCATCTTTTGTCTGTCATCTCCCTAATCTCTATTTTGAAACTGAGAATGACATAATGAAACTTTGTTAATGGTCTGCATTCCTTTGATCACAGTTTGTAATCCCTATGTTATGGTGCTTCTAAGACTATAAATTGCAGTAATAGAAAATGCCAACAAAACTTTTTAGGTCATTTTCTTTGTTGAAATAATTTCTTTCTGAAGTATAATAGAAATGAACTAGCAGAGGTGCTTATTCTAAATTAAAGGTCAGACATATTTTCTTAGATAATTAATGCAATATACTCTTCAGTTAGAAACAATTAACTTCAAGTGAGTAACTACAGTATCTTTCATAGGTCAGAACCCTCTCTGAATTTTCTTTATCCTTTTATGATGAGACTTATCTGAAATACTGTCTATGGTCTTGATGATTTACATTCATGATGATAGTTGAAATTCAGAACAAGTGTAGAGAATGATATCAGGAAAGACTAGAGGAGGGGATACTGTTGTTGTCTACCAAAAATTGTAGTGGGAGAAAGGATAAACAGAGAAGGAAAAGAAGTTTAGAAGTTATTTAAATTAAGGGAAGTATTGAGAAAAATCAAATGGTTATGAACTATACACAGAAAAGTTTTTATTGAGTATTATAATGCTGTTCTAGGCATAGGGAAGGAATTTATTTATCAGTCTATCTGCCCACAGCCTTCCCAAACGTCTTGTCTTTCTCTAATTAATTTCTTAGAAGATATTTTTCACATTTTTTACCACCTGACTTTTATCAACTCCTGCTATTATTTTGTTTTCTTGTTTCCCCATGGTTTACCTTTTTTGCATATTATGCCTGTCAGGGTAGATATGTTGTGCTCAGTACTTTGTCTAGAATTAGGATCAAAATTCTATGTGATTTTTGAATTTTAGCAGTGACATTCTCTGGGCACTAGAAAGATGAATTGTTGTTCTGTGGTGGAAAACTTTATCATGTATGTATGCAATTGTATATAAACTCACATGATACTGTATGGCTACCTATGGGCTTACCTATCACGTATGTGTATTCCTTTATATTCTATTAATTTTTTATGTAACTCTATTTCTTCCCTTTGGTTCATTTTGTCTCCATAAGATAATACTAACATCATCGCTTAACATCAAGAGTTCTATTTAACTTTCCAAGGTTTTGCACCTTTAATATCAGTGTATTTTTCAATATTTAAATATGATATATAATTTATCCATTTCCTAAGTCAATGATAATACAATAGTTGTTTTTTGAGAAATTATTCAGATTTGTGGATTATCTATGAAATTATGTGTATATCATATATACATATTCCTGAGTAAGTATATTCTCATATGAGATGATATATCAGAGGGGTTTTCTTGTTGTTGTTTTATTTAGTTTTCAAAATCTCTTCTTGTAGGAGCCAGTACTGGGTGTCAGCCCCTGTTGCTCATTCTGTTAGTGCTCCTAGTTTGAAGTAGAGTTGCATTTAACAGCTATGTAGAGACAAGAGTAAAGCTGATGATCAGATTAAGTAGCAGAGAGTCTCATTTAAAAGTTTTATTTAGATTTTATCCCAGTTTAAACTGTGTGGTTTATTAACTTAGTCTTAAAATAATAGGATTTAATATCACACTTTTTACTAGTAAGTTATAATTGAATTAAAATTACTCCTAGAAATGCCTCATCATTAGACTTGATGAACTACTATAATAGTATTCTAATCCTGCTTGAGGATATTTAAGTACTATTTAAATATATGTTTATGCTAGAAGGTTGAAATAAATTTCCAGGACTTGTATGGATATGTATTATGATTTCCTAATATACGTCTGCTACTTAAATAAGAAAACTGCTGTTTACTATCTGACAATTTCCATGAGAGAAATGTTCATATTGATGAATGAACCCTTATTATTAAACCTACCCCATTGTTTCTAGCTAATATTTCTTCTCATTGTAAATAGACCTAAAGTGAAATTTCCCGTTTCACTTTACATAACCAAGGGCCAAGAGAAAATAAAAAAACTGTCTTAGAGCTAGAACATGCAAATCATTCAAACAATTCTAATCATTAGTAGAAAAATATGAAACATTTATGTATATTTAATTTTGACATGTAATTATGAACACAATGTAAATATGAGCACATGCAAACATATGTAAGTAGATTGAAATTTTGTTGATATTTTCATAACTTGATAAGTATACAATTTTATATATATATACAAAATCTTAATTTTAAATATAATATCACCTACTAAATTGGCTAATTATATCATCTACAGTATTTTCTAAAAATTTGACTTGTAGTCCCATCTTGTTTCCTTCTATTGTTTTAGTCAGAAGCTTCTTGAGGATCATTAAACAACATATTTGTTAATCCTATAGTTTTGCTTTGCAAATGTGAGGAAAGTTATTGTTCTGTTGAAGATTCTCCTATAAGAAGGAGGATGTAAGTGTAATTTACCCTTTTCTTCAGGAGTAAAGTTGCTGAATTGTGCTGTGAAATTCAATAGCTATTCTATAAAACATTTTTTTAAAATTGCAACAAAATAAATACATTTTTTCAATGTCTGTATCTTAGTTGAAATGATCTTGAATTTTTGGTTTGTTTCTTTTATTCTTTTCTTGCAATTGTCCTCCGTTACAGAACAAAAATGAATATCAAATTAGAAACCAAAAGCAACTTCTCCAGTTTCCCATCTCATACTTAGGTTCACTTTCAGTCTTCTGTCTGCCTGACTTTGACTTTCAACTATTACTGAAATGTGTGTTACTCAATGGCATCCACTCTACCAAATCAGCCAGGCTAACCATATGACCATCAGTGTTTAATACTCTGGGGTTTTTTTAATGCTATTTCTGAATTTTACGGACAATGACTTTACTGTCTTTCACATTGTTGAATAGCGCTGTGACAAAAACAAGTGTCTGCAGGATGTCTTTATAAACAATAGTATAAGTTGTTGTTACTTTGTTTTAAACAGTCAAATGCTTTATTTATATTATTGATTATTATGTATGTCTAAATTTTTCATTTATTTTTTAGAGTTTTCTAGTATTAATGGTACTGTATTTTACACTTTTACTGAATCTACTGGTTTATACATGATATTGCTTGGGATCAGTATAACGCTAACTGAACCAGAGCCTATACATCCTGTTTAGCTTTAAAGATATTGGAAAGAAATATTTTTCTAGTTTTTCTCATTCTAATTTCCTCAGAATTCCAAAATGAATCAGTAATAGTGATTAACTGATAATTGAGATTAATTATTTAGAAGAATCCTAAAACAATTCAATTAATTTTTCTTGAATAAAAGTTATCCAGTCCTGTAAATTAATAATATTTAACTTCACTACCATTTAACGGTCTTCTAGTAACAGATGGAATAGAAAGAATTTCCTTATTACTCTAAATTAGAATAATTCAGTTTGCTTCCAACAATAGCAACATACAAAAAAAAATGTCGTATACCTTCACTGTCTTATGAATGGACTTTTTCTTTCTTTGCCTAGTAGTTGCTGTATGATACTAGTAAAATCTGTTTTTTCCTGGTATATTTAAATATTTTATTGCATTGTCAGAAGGAGGTAGAGGAGCACTGAAATACTTTGTTCTTTGTCCTTTCAAGAGGATAGAATTTTTCTGTTCTTACAGCTGCATAAACTTGAATGCATTTGTATATACACTGGATATAAAAAAAAAATTCTATATATTAAACAGACGTAAAATCAGATAGATATTTACAATAAAACTTGTATGCACTTTGTGTTTCACTGTAAAATCTATAAATGCTGTTCACTTAGGTTTCAAAATCTTGATAGAAAGAATTTTAATATATTTTACTTTTTAATTTTGGTGAAGTAATCAAAATATCTTAAGCTTAGAAATAGGACAACTAAAACATAATTTGCAGGGAGAAGAGGACAAATATATGAAGATTGAGTTCTGAAACAGCAAATAAAATAGCAAGCTTGAGAAAAAAGTATTATTCTTAAATCATAGCTTAATGTATGATAACATAATTTGGTTTCAGTTGAGTACTGAAATTTGCTTTCAAGTTGCTTTTGTGAAGTTTGTACACAGTCAATTTACCAGACAAGAGTGAATAGTCCAGCTAAACATGGCTGAAATGTACCCACATAGTTTATAAAAGGATTATTTTATATTTTCAGAAGATTTCAGTCAACACAAAAAGAAGAATCTTGGCATTTTTCAATTATTGGTTTCCGTTTTCCTTATTTTAGGAAAAAGCTCCTGGAAGGAATATCCTAAATCATTGTGCCAGTTCTTGTTTTGCAGAAGAGGTGTCTTAAAGTCCGTCCTGTAAACTAATCAAGCTCCACTTTGAAACTACTTGAATTATTTTCCCTATAATTTCTACCACAAGTTAGAAATTTGTTTAGGAATACCAACTGACATTAAACTAATGATTTCTCTGATTCAACTGTATTTTTAGGAGCTAGGATCTACAGTAATAAATTAAATAGAATCCATACTCTTGAAATTTTGTAAAAATTAATCTGAGATAGTTCTTTAAAATAATTTCTCTCTATTGTCTGTTTTAAAGGTGACCTACAAAAAATGTACATTTTTGAATAGTTAATATACTGTATGACAGTTTATCCAACTTTAAACCTATGGCAAGACCCATTCATATAATAAAAAATGAATACATAGGAATATGTTAACTTCCAAATAAAACATACAGTATTATGTAGATGTTATAAATTAAAAAAAAGTACTTTTTTTTAAGGCAGTTAAAATATAGTGACTCAAATATACCAGAAATAGTAGGTAAAAGAGAATGTAGAATGTATTTTGAATGTTATATGCGTATAAAATATATATATATATATGTACACACACACACAGAGAGAGGCTAATTATATCGCCTACATAGGATTTAATATATAGGACATACAATTGCTTGAGAATGTTTACATACATGAAATTTCCTACAGTGCACACAAGCTAGACACAAAACAGTAAGAGCTAACACCAGTGTGCAATACTCTCCAATATCTCTTTGGAAGACTATGCAAAGAGTATATATGTGAGGAAGGTGAAAAAATTCAACTGACGTTTTTGTAATCATGACTATTTTCTGACAGGACTTTGCAGTAAATAGATTCTGATTAGATCTGAAAAATGAAAACAACAGAAAAGTACAATTTAATGCGAATGAGCTGAGCCAAAGATGGTCTCTGAAGAGGTTCTGGCTGGAAAGGACAGAGAGCTTGATGAAATAGTCATGAGGGCACAGATCTTGAGGTACAATTTAAGCAGAGATGGCACTGCAGGAATGAAGTGCAGAGATAATAAGCTGCCCATATTAAGACAATATAAAGATATCCAGAGTTGTATTAATGTCACTTAAATTTATCTGCCTAAAAATTAGGTGTCTAAATTAATCTGGATATCCAGACTCTCCCGTAGAAAGAGAAATAATAGCAAACATGCTAACAGAGAATGACTAATCCTATGCTATAATCAGTGGGATGGCAAGTTCCCCTTTGGAGTGCCTGTCCCTTTCCACTTGTTTTAGGTTCTTTGACAATACATTTGATAAAGGTGCCTAATTTATCAGGGTCTAAAGTTAGGTGAGATCAATCCTGTATGAGAATGTAAGGGAGAAGGAATATTCAAATCCAAAGATGAGACCTTCCTTAGCAAATGGAAATGAATTAAAACAAATTTCAAACAGAAAAAAATCTTAAAATATTTTTTAGATTTAAGATGAAACAAAGCTACCTAAAACTGAGATCAAAAAATAGAAAAAAAACCTAGAATTTAAACTGAAGATTTAAAGTAAGTTAAGCTTGGAACATAAATTACATAAAAAGCTAATTTTGAAAATAGGGGTGCACCAAGTCTGCACTGACTTCAGTAAAATGTTGAAAGGGAAAATGACAAAGAAAAAACAGTTTGACAGTCTTGAGTAATTTAATAATATAAAACAAATTACATATAAAATTGTAGTGTAAGGATCCATGACTGGACAAAAATGTAGAACCTTGAAAACAAAGTGGGTCATGATGCGGTGTGACACATACATCTGTCTACTGTTTATCTATCTTGGAGGAATTAAAGGGCATTTTGAAGAAATAGGAAAGATCTATAGCTTAACAAAAATTGTTTCACAGCTTGATTAAAAATAAGATGCATCATGACCACAAAGGTTGCTCTAGAGGGAATAAAGAACCTGCACAGTGTAAATGAAAGAGCTGGGAAGACGAGGAGTGGACAAAGATGAGAAAGGCAAGTTGCAGGGGCCAGGCCTCTGCCCCGAATTCCAAGGAAAATGGATAGGTTGCGTGAACAGCAGAGGAGCTATTCATGTGTGCGTGTGTGTCCAGATATAAATATATATTCTTTATGATTCAGAGAAGAAACCAGTGAGTATTTTATTTACCAGTGTAATCTTGGTAAAAAATATACTAATCATAACTTAAAGAATATGCCCAAATTAGCAATATGTAGGCAGAACTATAAATTGACACCTGGGATTTACTATTGAATGGGATTGTTTATGATGCATGTATGTTTTTTTTATAATGCTGATTTCTCTCTTAGCTGCTTCCAGTCACACAAAGCTATATATGGATTGGAAGATATTCCTTGGAAGGAAATTTTGTCAAGAGAATTACTAAAAGCATAAGGAAACTATTAGATGTAGTTTTCAGTAATTTAAATTTCTAATATTTGATTTTTAAATGATGAAACATCCAATAACCTAAATGACCCTGCACAAACATATACATGGAATAAATTATTTCAAATGAAAGCATGAAAGTTATTTGTTCAGCTGCTCTAGTGACTAGAAGGTTAGGAACAAAAGCTATTATTGTTCAGTGTATTTTTTCACAGGAAATAGACAGTGGCAAACATACAGTAGTTCAACACATGAGATCAGAGACACAGTTTTTATAGTAAACCAAAACCAGATGTTGGAAGGGCTCAAGACCTTTACAAAAATTATTAGTTATGTTTGCCTTTGAAAGCAAAGAAAGTTTACAGAGAGTCATGTACCTGATTAAGGAAAAGACCGGTTACAAAAGCTATGAGTATTAACTCATTCAAGAAAAAATGTTTGCCATACGGATTCTGACTATTTTATGTAAGGCAGTTAATTATGCACAAAGGATTTGAATTTTACCTTCGTTTGATATTTAGATACGCATTTTAACTTTGTCATTATTTATACTACCACACAACTTCAGAAATTAGAAAGCGGACAAAGATTCAAATCATGAAGGGCAGCACTGTGCAATCCGACAGCAAGCCCTCACACTGTCAGTTCCAGCCTGAAATGGGACACAGATATTAAAGAAGACCTTATTTTAACAAAAACAATTTTATCAGGGATATCAAAAATGTATAGCGGTATGTCTGTACTATATAGCTTTTCATGTAGAATATAGTTTTCCTCTAGATAGATATTAGTAACCTGGTACCACTGAATGTTAGCCAATGTCAATGGAATTTGCTGGAACAGTTAAAACCAAGGTCTCAGGCTAAGTTCCTACAGGTTTCATGTAAATCACTTAAGTAGGAAAAAAAGGGGATGGGGGGATTGCAGCACTTCAGACATCAAAGTTCATAAGCCACAAGGCACAAATCTGTGGAAATCAAATGTATTAATTCTAGTACCTCCTAAACTATTTCTTTTTTGGTATGTTGTACAGCCACTCAAATAACTTCTCTCTGAGTTTAATACAGTCTAAATTAATACAATTTAAGTCTTATCGCTTGAGAAGTTGCAATATTACTAACCAGCAGGAAGGAATGGAAAAGTCAATACACTGGAGGCACCACAATAAAATTAACCCTTGCAAAGAAATGATATATCAGTATAACAGAGAGGAAATCAGGACACTGGAATACTAATCTTAATTTTACCTAAAAAAAAAATCAATAATACTCCACTAATTCCCCAAACTTCTCTGAGTCCTACTGGTCTTTCGGAGTTGATTAGAGACAATAGCATGATTGAGAATAGATATTTGGCATCTTGGTGTTGAAGTGCAACTCTGTTATGGCATTGGTTAATTTAAAAAACATCACTTTCTTTTAGAGCAGGATTCTATGCCAGTTTTCTGGTCTCATTCCAGTTTCTCTCTCTTTTCTCAAACTATATTTTCATAGTTAAAATCTCTGTTTCTACTCTCAAAATAAACCAAAGCCAAACAAAAAGCTGCCCTTCTTCCATCATCATGCTTCCTTTTCCCAAATTATCTTGTCCATGGCTTTGCTGACTTGTCATTGGCTTAGTGGCTTGCTTATCCAGATCATCTTTTGAAGCCATTGGGCTAACTATTCCTAGCAAAGGATTATTTTTTTCTTAGCAAGGATTCTTTTTTTCCCCTCTTATCCTGTTTCCACAAGTTGAAAATGAGTTTAGAGGGCTTTAGTAGCCATCTTTTTTTTTAGTCCTTTTATAGTCCCCTACATATAGGTATAGTTACAGGGGCTTGAAGTTGTGGAGCTGGAAATCCTAAATTGTTTCTATACTGAAGAGGTGAGTCTGAAGACAATACATGATGTCAATTAGGAAACATTGTGGAGACTGTATAATATAAGAGCAGTTGTTGGTGAGATAGTCATAGTGAAAGAAAAAATCCTGTCATACAAAAATTTAGAGCTTTTTTTAAAGTTGTAATTTTAAGTCTGATAGACCTTTGAAAGCATGCATACATTAAATATATAAATGAAAATCATTGAAAGTTAAATGACAAGCAATCATCTTAACAGTAGTAATTAAATATAATAGTATGAATTAGCTCTCAAAGAATATTACTATCAGCAACATGCAAAAACTAATCTGAATCCAAAGTTCCAAAGGATGGTATTTAGACGAGGATCTGTTAATTACAACTCTAACAATAAGTACAGTATTCGTTTAGTACAATTCCATGTGGAGGAAAAGATCATAGATTCATAGAATCACAGAATCAGTAAGGTTGGAAGGGACCTCCGGAGATCATCTAGTCCAACCTCCCTGATCAGCAGGGTCACCTAGAGCATGGTAGACAGGGTTGCATCCAGGCGGGCCTTGAAGATCTCCAGAGAAGGAGACTCCACCACCTCCCTGGGCAACCTGGTCCAGGGCTCCGTCACTCTCACAGGGAAGAAATTCCCCCTCATGGTCAGGCGGAACTTCCTGTGCTTCAATTTCTGCCCATGGCCTCTTGTCCTGTCACACAGGGCAACTGAAAAGAGTTTGTCCCTGTCCCCTTGACACACTTGAGCACAACCTGTGGAATTTGCCTTACACACTACTGATAGGCAGCTGCAATCCAGTGGAATCCTATTAAAAGAAAGGAATGTCTTTACATCTTCTCCGTATAGTTTCAGGTATGCAATTTGAGTTCATGCTGAAAATAAACTTTAAAAATACACATAAAGTTGAGATATTTAAGCCCATATGAAAATGTGGATTAAACTGTGCTAAACTAATCTCCTCGAATGTCTTTTAATTTTGTATGGTAATGCTTAGGGCCATAGTACTGTTAATAATATGTACTGTCTGACTGAATATCTCTTAATTGTAAAAATACTGAAATGCTATAGGCTTAAATGATATTCAGACCTTAAATATTTGGCAGTGACAGTTACATATTATATTATAGTTTTATAAAACCTTACTGAATTTCCATAAGTAGCCACCATATATTGTAAACTTATTTTCAGACAATTAGTGGCCTTCTAGTTTAATCTACATCTTACACTGTGAGTAATAAGGCACTATAATGTAACTTAAAATCGCTCGTAAGATAATTAAACTTGTTATTATGAATAGACTCTTTGAAACTTTTCTTCTAGTGAAAGTCCATTTGATCTTTATGAGAGATATTCCAAGCAGGAATGCCGTATCATCTAGGTCCTTTGAATTTATGGAAGGTTTCTGAGGAAGGAGTCTTACCTATATTCACCATTAACTATGCTACCAGGCGCATCTTAATCTCCACTACAACATGAGATTGTTCATTTGGTGTCATTTAGTGCATATTTTTACCAGAAGAGTAAGAAGGACTGTTGAAACTGAGAACATAAATTTACATTGATCTGGGGGGATGAACTACCTACATACAATGGTATATATGATAGTATCTATAGGAAAACATGCTCAGATCTACACCTTTTCCATTTTCAAATATTGTTATATTACATACACAAGATAACTACTGTTCAAATTTGTGGAATCAGCCAATATTATAATCCCCCTTAGGATTTAATAGAAACATCATACGATTGTATCTGTAAATGCTTCTGTACACTTCTCTGAAATATTAAGCAGAGGATGATATCGGAGGCAAGCTATTGGGCCAGATAAACGAAACACCTACCCAAATCCTGGGTAACTGGACAAAAAGAGAAATTGTCTCAACCCAGTTTCTGCTAGGAAGGTGTACACATCACAAGTTAAGCCACAGTGATAAATAGTGTTTCTAATTGGCATCCTTGCTGATCGTTTCAGAGAGATAAATGGTCAAAGAAACTGAGCGCTCTTGCACATACAGATGAATCTTCCAGCACAAGGATTAATGTAGTTTTGCAGTGATTGTTCTCCAACACTGTTAGAAGGAATTGGCTGATACTGTTAACTGTTACCATCTTTCTTAAAATATATGAGTAAAATATTAGGTAAAATAAAATAGGTAACTTTGAGGTGAGGAAGAGTATCTTGTGTTTGTTAATGGAATATAACAGCAATTAATTTTATGGCTAATGTGTTAGGTTTGGAAAGCCTGCAAAATAGGTAAAAAACGATTTGTTACATCAAGTATTTTTATAAGACATTACTAAAGCTATGGCATACTTTTCAAGATAATTTGAAAATTAAATTTTGACAATACTGGAAGTCAGGTGATCTTACAATCTAAAAATGAATTAAATATAATCTTAACCAGTAAAAGACGTATTCAGTCTGTACTCTAAGATGGCCAGCAGATGTATTTCACAAGTTCATATGTACATGGGATTGTTTAGGGATAAAACAAGATGATCTAGGATTTTATTGCAGAACAAGCTGTTCTGAAAAGAGATCTGCTATCTATTATTTATCTCTACTAGCCAAAAGGATTATAAGTACGAAATAAACACTTAGGTTGTTTTTTTTTATATAATTGTTATATGATGTTGGTAATAAAAAGTTGCTAAATTTGCATCCTTGTTTTTAATAGGCAGTCGTACAGTATTTTTTAGAATGACTTTTACACTTCCATAAGACTAATCAAAGCAGTCATTTGCTTAGGGCAATTAAATGTTTTGGACAACAAAATGCCCACAGGTCCAGCTGCTTGCTTTATGTATGTCAGCGCTTCGGAAAATCAGATCAGTAGTAGCTGCTGCTAAGGGATACCCAGGATGTACAGGAATGAGAGCAACATCTAATGAACAGCAACTGCAGAAGCAGCATTCATTGCCTCCATTTTTTTCTTGATGCCAGTGACACCAGTCACTGGTTCACCAGAGCTCTCTTTCCTGCCTCTCTCTTACGTTCTTCTTTTCACAGGAATCATCCACCTTTTCTCCCCACTCGCATACTGCCCCATCCTTTTGACAAAATTCAGCTTTATCTACACTGATGGAGAGCCCAAGCCAGTTCCTTCTAAAGGACAAATTTAAATTAAGAAAAAATGTTTATATAATAGTCAAGTTCCAGTGCACTGGAACTATCCAAAATACAAAAAAATGTATGGGAAATAGCATTTTAAAGTTTATAAATCCCAATTGTTTATCATTTTATCCTGTCATTATTCATATTTGTATTGCATATCGTATACACATTGATTTTATGTTTGTTAGTAGCTTAACACAAAATAGAAAAGTTGTTATCTCACATGTTACTATTATACCATATTCTGCCTCTCTCTCCATTTGTACTAAATTCTGTTATAATCTGTCATAGAATCGTAAGATTCAATTACATAAAGTTGTAGTATAAAGGTGAATCTCAGCTCTAGATATCCTTCATCTGTGAAAAAATAAAAACTAAAAATATGGACAAATTTATGTTGATCAGAAGAGCCAGAAGAGTTCTATCTTCCCAGTCTTCTACATGTATACTAATCCAAAAATATGCTCCAAATAAATATTTTTCAATAGATTATGCTATATAGGATTCTCCAAGGCTTCCTTTGACTTTAACAAGTTTTAGATCAGTTCTTATAATGTCCTATGTCCTAAAAATCTCAAAGTAGTGGCAATCTCCACAAACAATTTTCTTACATTACAGAAGCATATTTTGCTGCATATATTGTATAAATATGTCTTCTAACATTTATATTTGTATTTAAATGAATATATTAGATTCTATTATTTTGGAGCTGCTACCCTTATATCTTTTTTTAATAAATATCTATGCTAGGAAAGAAATGCACTTCAATAACCTACGTAAACATATTGCATATTATAAGACCTTAAAATTACATGTTTGACAGCACACACTTTCTCAAGGGTTTTATTGCAATCTATGAAACTTATTAACTGTGATTTCATAGCCAATGACAAAAGATAATAAAAAAATCAACTGTTCTTTAAATCAAAGCATTTTTCCATAGATAATTTCAAATCATCATTTCTATACATGACTGGAAAGTAAAATAAATTAGCCACCTGAGCTATTTCCAGCCATCTGTCCAAAAAGCCAAAATAAAATATTTTAGACTTCAAATGTTTTTAATTTGGAACTCCACATAGCAAATCATGTGGGACTTGACTAAGAGCTAGTTAAGATATCGGAAGCACAGAATGTATCTGTAAAGAAAGATAATCAAAAAAGCCTGTATACCTCCTCCACTCTGAAATATAGGGATTGGGGAAATGGCACAGCAAAACCAGATGGTTTAGACAGTTGGACATGGTGGATACAAATAGTTTTCCTAAACCAAATATATTAATACTGGATGCTGCTAATGAAAACATATGGGATGCTCTGTTGGACACTGCTGATTTTTGTTTGCTTGTTTGTTTTCCTACAAATTATTATAGTAATTTTTGCTTCTTTATTACTTTGGAGGTTCTAGGTGCCTTTTCCTTTCACTGATTGAAATGCATCAATGACTTGTAATTCCTGTTCTTTTTAAGTGATCTGGCAGCTGAGCTATAATAGAAAAGTTAAGCACAGAGTCCAGCCTGAACATCTTATTGTTTATCTTTTGTCTTTTTCATGTTCCTAATAGGAATAGTAAAGGATATTTTCTTTAATGGCAGCATTTATACAGAAGGATGTTCTGTCTGAGAGAGAACAAGAAAGTAATCCTTGACATGCAAGTTAAATTTGAGATTTCTTTGCTTATCCAGGTTTAATCTGTTTAGTCTATGTTTGGGACCAGAAAAAAACCCTCAAATCTCTTCTTTTGTCTCCTATATATATTTTATTTTAATTCTGAGAGTCATATATTTATTTGAGTGAGCTTTGCAGGAATGAGGATCTTATTTGGAGGCAACTTCTCAGAAATAAAATTCACCATTCTGTGATCCACTAGAATTTATTAGCTGGTAGTTAAGGATGGGAGATGGGAGAACCTGTTTTGAGTTCCTCAGGGAAAGGAGGGAATCAAAGCTCTTTTTCTCACAATCTGGAATATTCTAAAAATCATTTGGCATTTGTCTTAAATACAACTTCACATTTTGAGTGAAACCCAAATACTAGAAAAGTGGATTCCTATATCTGAGTCCACTTTCCCTGAAAATGTAGTTTGTGCTGTTATGATTTGTTAGAATGTTAAATGTGCATTACACAGAGCTTAGGGGAGTTTCTGAAAAAGGAGGTTAATTGACCTACCTAGTACAGCATCAATGGGAAAAAAAGTAGATTTTGATATTTTAAAAATTAAAATAAGTTTGATCAAGAATAACTGATTACAATGATCATGGTTTTCCATTCTACAGACCAAACTACTACAGCAATAAAGCAATAAATTTCCGTTTATGTTCATATGGAATATTTAAATAAATCTTATTGAATTTTAAGTGAAGATTCTTTTGCTTTCACTAAAAACTACAACAAGAAAATTTTACCATAGACAGCATGCTAAATTCATTTTAATTCCTCTTATATAATGAGTGAGAAAACAATTAGTTAAGGAATTGTAGTCATTGTTAATTCTTACCATCATAATCTATTTTATCCCTACATGTCTCCACCCCCTTCAGCAAAGTTACTAATTTATCTCTTAGCATCTCCTTCTTCTCATTTCACTCTTCTGCTGTCTGGCGCTCTCATGCTTTCTGCAGGGAAGTAGAGAGAGTGACACTTTATACTCAGGCTTGATAAATGAATTCTTTGCCTTCTTGTTTCTTAGTAAGTGGACCATTAAGCTGTATGTCCTTGACTCTGCCTGTTGGTGGGATAAAGAATATAAAAACAAAAGGATTTACCTTTGAGTAAATTTTATTTTACTTCCTTACTTTACTTTACTTTACTTTATTTTACATGGTTAATAACATGATTTGTATACAATTTCACTAATATACTACATGACTGAAAATATGGTGGTAGGATCAAAATGTGTTATGCTTCATGTTTTCAAAAGTCTTGTGGAAGTTTGCTGTTTTAACATCTTAACTTAAGCTTGCATTCCCACTTGTATTACATGAAGACTATAATATGAAAAACAAAACAAAACAAAACCAAAGAAACTCCTCTAAACCAGTTTGTATAATGTGCATCCTTAACAGACAATAAGTAATTGGAAAATAATTTTTGTATTTGTAAGGTTTGACCTTGACATTGTTTGTGTAGGCCTCCAAAGCAATTACTGGAGAATCTGAAATGGAAAACAATAGCAAAAAGCAGACAGAAATGCTTGAATTAGTGCAAATCACAAACATAGCTGAGTGGTATTAGATGACAGTTTACTTTTAACGAGGGAAGACATGAAGTAATTAAATCTTGACATACAATTATGAAAAATATCAGGTAACAAGCCTGCTATGCAATATAAAATAAGAAAAGACATTTTCTGAAAACTTGCCTGATGCTCTGTCATCTGAGACTGTTCTTTATGAGTGCAGGGTGAAGGTCAAGGAGGTATCTCAACTCCATCAATCCTTTGGACAGTTACAAATGACCTTTCACTTTTCATAAGACATTCAATATTCTGAATGGGGGGGATACATTTTTCTGTGTTTAGAAAATAGCAAAACTGAAACCTTTTATAGTGCACAAGGTGCATTTGTGTTTGAATCTCTTGAACAGCTCATTCATTCTCAAATTTTCATTGACAACAATATCATTTACATTAACAAAATTATTTTAAAATGTGTTATCTGTTTATACATATATTTTATACTTCTTCATATTTATATATTTACATTGCATTAATTTTTATGACATTTTGTGTATTGTTTAAGGTTTTTTGTTTTCTTCAAGCAATATTTTAAAACACTAACGTATATTCAAATGTAAGGATTTGATTTGTTGTTGCTCTGGATGAACATTAATGTAAATCCAAGCATTACACCATATTTTTATTTTGTATTTAATTTACAAAGATCAAATGTTGAAGTCTGTTTGAGTCTTGATCTTTCAAAGCATTTTCAGAATTTGTGTAGCTGGAATATCTACCACTGGACATATATTTCTGTGAGTCATCTTATGAGTTGACTTTAATCCCTAGGCATTTCTGTTTGTAACCTATTCCTATTCCTGTAATCTCAATGGTAGTGGTTTTAGGTAAGAATTGAAAAATTGATTGTTATTTTTATATTGCATAAAAAAGTGCTTGCAAGCTATTATTTAATCTATATGTTGAAAAATCCTAATTATTTTCTCACTTTTTCCCAATAGATTTATTTTTTATTCCAATTATAACACAAATCAGAGAAAATTGGAATTGTAAGCAAGAACTGTTACAAGATCAGTCACAATACTCTGCATATTGTGAGGAAGTAATCCCTTTACTAACTTAAGATCTACTTAAGTTTATAAATCTACAGAAGATCAAAGAAAAAAGACAAGCATAAATATATGTAAATAAAAGAACAATGTTCTTTCACTAAAGAAACAAATAAAAAGCTTGAGATAGAGCGTAATAGTAGATTTGTACTAGTCCTGAAACACTACTGAAAACTTACATAGGGAGAATAGAAATAAGTATTTTATACTCTCTAGCTCACCTGCTGTATTTAATCAAAAATGCTAGAACATAGAATATAATTCTGTCAGTTTAGAAGAACTTATCACTATTTTTAATGCTGAAAGTTAGATGTGCTTTCTATTGAACATAATTATTTATTTAAATCATACATAATACCTCAGTCATTGCTTATAGAACTATTATTCAAGGTCTGCCATGGGCAACAATATGAAATAAAGCATAGGCAATTTTATTAGACTTGAAAAGCTATTCAGAACAGAATTATTAAAATAATACTGAGAATCTTAAATTGGATAAACCAAAATGACATTCCTAATATCTCAGTAATCCAGTTTCAAAATATGTCCTGCTACGTTTCAAAATATGTCTTTAAAAGCAAGTGATTTAGTTTATCTACACTTTACTATGTATTTTCTACTGATACAACATAGCACTTTTTAATCTATTCAGTTTCTAAAATGGCTGAGTAACTTCAGTTCAGTGTTTTGTATGTCAAAAAGATACTGAATTGGATTCTCTACACGAAACAGTGTAAATGTTAGCATAATTTGTGAATCACTTTCTTTTTCTCTAGTTTTCTTTGAATTACATAAGCCAAGAAATGGGGGGGGGGGGGGGGGGAAGGCAGGTTGAAGGAAAAAGTATTTCAGAAAATTTTAGGGAATGACTCCAGGAGAAGTATCTCACAGTGTGTGTTTCTCTACTTATAAAAACATTATTAACATGAGCTTGCACCCCATTAATTTCAGTAAAATGAAATCAAATAGAACTATAATCTTGATGAGTAGGTGTTAGGAAACATTACTGAAGACTAGTTATCTATCAATACATATTAGATATATGTATGGAAAAAAGTACAGAAAGCTGCTAAGCTGCTATTTACAATTTTCTGAAAACCTCCCTTAATTTAGAGGAGGTCTAAATAATTTCAGAGTAGTTGAAGAAATCAATACAAATTGCATAGGCAACCTTCCATTTTATAGACATAAATAATAAAAGTTATTGATGCAAAATATTAATAGTAGCAAAAACAGAAAGGAGCAAAACTGCAGCTTCGTGTTTTATGAATTCATAATGGCTATGGTAACTGGAAAACTTCAAAATGTTAAAAAGTAGAAATAACAATAGTAACCCTTTTCTTTTTCTTACTCATACAGGATTCTGCCCATGTGTTTTATCTGTAACTGTGAAAATAATGAAATTGCTTCATTTTTATGGGGTCGAAAGTCTGTATTTTTACAGACAGCTTCTGAAAAAAATTGAAAATCTCTGTCTTTAACACAGCTAATGTCATTTTCTGTCTAGTCTTACCACATTAGAATCAGAATTCTTTTACTGGAAAGCACTAAATCTAAAGTATGCTAAATTAGTTCCTCATTCATGTTAATGTATTTATAGATATATATATTAAAACACAATATAATTAGTAAAAATAAACAAACTGTCCCATGCTAGGCATTTTTTCTTCTGTTATGCTGTTACTCATTTGAATGTGTGATTGCTAATTGGACACTCAGTCCAAAATTTGCTCCTTAATAAACTTGTTGAATTTAAACTGGTGTCATGGCCTTGGCAGACAGACTACTGTTGATCTTTTCTTAAAAGTAGATTAACATGATAGGAATATAGATCTAGTAGACATATACTTTGCTGTTAAGACTTCTATTTTCTTGGTCTGAAACTAAAGTTCAAATTGTGAAGTTGGGAGTGAAAAACTCTTAAGTGCCCCAAAACTCTAGTTGACCAAAACCTAGTGAAATAAAGTTAAGACAAACATACTAGTGTCTTTGATTGTAGCTCAGATACATACTTGTCTGCAAAAGTGGTGATTTTTTAGTCAGACAAAATATGTAGAAATTACACACGCTTCTTGAAAGAAAAGCAAAACTAATGGAAATTAAATATATAAAACTAAAGAAATGAAGCATATTGTGGGGTTTTCACATTAACAAAAATAGAAGAACTCAGTTTTGCCTCCCAAAACAATGATCATTCAATAATACTTCAAAGATAGAAAAAGACAATGAAGTTAATACAGTATTGTATATGGTATAGAAATACAATGTAATACATACAGAAAGCGCAAAGCAGCAGAGCTACAGTTGCTGTGGGAACCACACTTTGAATTTAATGACATTTGTTTGTGTCATGTCTCAGCCATAATGTCGCATTAACACAGTCATTTGCATTTAATTCTATACTACATTCCCAGTTTAGAAAAATACATTTGCAGTTGCTCATGCCTTTGTTTCCAATAGCAATTCAAAATTATATACTTTCTAAGATTACTTTTACAGAATTATATATAACCTTATGATGAAGCATCTCTTTACCATAGCAAAAGACCTTGATGCGGAAAGTAGTTTGTGAAAGAGGTATTGATAACTGAAAACCTTGTTCTTAAAGACGTTAGATTATTATGTTATCACACCCTTACTTTCATGGGTGAATATTCTGTTATGAGGGATGGAGTGGTTAATTATTTCTCAGTGACCATGACTTCAATGTAAGCAGTCTGAACTCATAAGAAAACAGAAATGTATAATCCAGTTAAGATTCAATTTGTGCTTAATTTGTTTCCTTTGAGAACATAGGCTATCAGGGCAGAAAGAAGATGGTCACTTAGGACAGATGTCCATAAGCGCCTGTCTTCTCTTCTGTCACAGAAAAGCATTGATGGGAAGCAGGTTGAACAGCTACTAATCAAGATAATGAGAATTGTACATGGAGATAACAAGGGAAAACACGGAATGATTTTTCTTTTTCTTTTCTTTTTTTTTTTTTTTTTTTTTTTTTTTTTTTTTTGAAGCCAGTCTAACAGGCAATATGATGAATAAAAGCAGGTAGTATATGCTAGATGTAAAATATTCAGCAGTATTGTGAAGGGAACCTGAATTTACTAGTGTAAGATATTGTTATTGAAATAGAATAGGAAATCTATTCCCCTAGGAAACCTACTCCTGGACTAAAAGCCCTTAGTTCTAGCAACTAGAAAAAGCAAAGGAACGTAAAGAACCTCTTGTGAAGAACCATTATTGAAATTAAAATACATATTATGAGAATAAGGATAAAATGCTGACGCCTAAAAAGGAGTGAAAAAACTCTAATCAACTTCATGAGGAAAAGGACTTCACCTTCAGACTTCCAGTGCTTAAATTTCTGTTAACAACTATGCTTTAGCATATTTTCTTGAACATACAGAGAGAGGCCTGACAGGATCTCAACATCTCCATTTATTTAAACAGATTGCAAGGGATAGGGCATGTTGCCAGGGTAAAAGCCAACAGAGAGAGTGAGACCAAAAGGAAAGAAAATAAATACAAAAAATTAACAGCACTAGATATGAGAGAGGAAAATATGAAAAAGGAGAAGAAATAAAATATAAAAAATTATAGTATAAAATATGATAAAATGGAAAACTATAAATATTTAAAGTTGAAATATAAATATTTAGCTAGTTACTTTTCTGTACTGTTTAAAAATCCTTACTACTAGGGGAGAAAGGAAATGGAGATGTTCTGCATGCAGGCCAGAGTCTCTAACAATTCATGCAGTATTCCCTGCTGACAATGCTCAACTTGTCAAGCCTACATATTTTTTAGAGGCATGTCATAAAACCTATATACAATTCTACTTCAGGAATGTTACACTGAAAACTTCAATTGCTAAAATGTTTGAAGTATTGATATATGATTAATATGTAAAATTGAAGCAAAGGTATCAGTTATGACTTATTTAAAAATCATTTATGACTTATTTAAAAGTTGTTTGTTAATAGTGGTATCAGATATATCAAATCCACCACATTCTTAAAAAGACTGTCTACCTTCAACTTATGTAAAAGAGCCAGAAATTGCTCCTAAATAAATTAATATGGAAGTCATATTCTAACTTGGCTAGATGAAATAAAGATAGTAAAGTAGTTTTATTGTAGAACTCAAGAAAAGTCACATGTGGGCCTTGATTGCATAAATTACATATTCAGATACATACTTTCTGCAGACACATAGAGCTGAAGGTCAGAAGGGACTATTCAATCACTTAATCTGACTTCCTTTGTAACAGAAGCTGTCGAATTTGCTCGTTACTTGTGTCTTGAACCCAATAACTTGTATTTGTTAAAGCATATTTTTCCAGAAAGGCATGCAGTCTTGAAGAGCTGTAGAGATCTACAGCTTCCACCGTCAGTTTGTTTCACTGAGTAAGTACCCTTGTTATATTAAAAAAAAAAAAAAAAAAAAAAAAAAAAAAAAAACCTACCCTCTTTCTTACTTGGACTTGTTTGTCTTCTGCTTCCCATTGTTGAGTCTTCTTATGCCTTTCTCAAACATACCTTTAGTGCTCAGTGTTTTCTTTCTGTAAAAGCCTTGTAAAATGCATTTGAGTGAAATCTCAATCTTCTTTTTGATGAGTTAAACAAAATAATGAACAATTTTTTGGCTCTTATCTGCATAAGCTCTTATTTTTCAAGATGCTCTTGAATGGTCTGCCTCAGAATTGTTCTTTAGTATGTATTCTGTTAATTACATTTATATAGGTAACATCTGGCAAACTTTTTGCAAGCAGCAAGAAAGACTTGATCTGATTGCCTAGAATCACTATGGATCCTGATTTTTATTTTTTCAAACTCTGGATACAGAAATTCTTGGAACATCTTTTTTTCATGACAGGTAATATATCAATGTGATGAAATCAGCTGTTGGCATCCTTATCAGTTTGCGTATTTTGTTTGTCCTAGTAGAACATTACTGCAATCCCCCTTTTTTTTTTTCTTCTTCTTCCTGACTTTGTCACAGGTGAACATTCTTAATGTGCAGCAGAAACTCTTGCTCTTTTCTCCATTAAGATTGAAAACTTACAAGGCCCAATGCTGAAAATCTGTTGAGATGGATATCTTAGAGAAAGCTTGATTTTTTTTCTATTTTCCCATGTGTCTGTTATGCACTAGTAAAGAACTAATTAAGAAAACTGAACTCATGAAAGTCTTTTTAAACACACTCGATGCCTCTGAGTTGGTATTACTTATAGAAAAGAACGGTCTGTCTCTGAAGAGATTATGCATTATACTTGAGTATATAGAAAAACCCAAGGCTGCTGCCTTGTATGGAAATTTCATAAATCCTTCTCAAAGTCATGCTGATATTTTATTATGAGTCAACCATTCATTTATTTCTCTCCACAATCCTGTTTAAAAGTTCTTCCAAAATGCCTAGAAATTAAAAGAGAAAACCTAGGACCAGAACTGACCAAAAGTCTTTAGTTATTTAACTTAATTTAACTGTAAGTCTGAGAGTTCTGCTGTCTCAAAAACACAGCTAAATCAAATTGATTATGAAATTGCATCCCCTGACATAGAAAGGCAGACTTGAAATTCAAGCCCTTTTGAAGATCCATCTTCTGGGAAAAACAGTCCCCTGTACTACTTCTTTGCTGTGTATTGTCACCAAAGAGATTTGCTATTTAGCTTTTTTTTTTACCCCTCCATATACTTGCCAAAAACAATTTCTTAGGTAAAATAAGGATTTTGTCTATTTTGTAGAGATATTATTTTATTTCTAGGCCATCTTGTGTTTTCTTTGAAGGGTTGCTTTTTATTTAATATGCTCAGGAGGTAATTCCCTTGTACGACTCCTTCCTGACTCCTTATTACAATTTAAGTTATTGTTGTATTTTTTTGCTCTCATTTGAGTTTTTTATTTCTCTTTAAAGAAACACATTTTGGATTCTTATCTCTAAGATAAGATCTCTTTTTTGTCTGTAGCTAATGTGAAAACATGGATGGTATACTGATAATTGTAGTTCTCTGATGTTATATATCTCAACTTAGCACTCTCAGGCTCTTCTTTTTTTTTTCAGAAGTTCACATTAAAAATTTTGGCTCCATTTCACAAGCAGTTAAATAGAGATTGAGAAGAATTTGGGACTGGAGGAAGAGATGAAAGAAAGGAGAGGATAGTTAAAAATACCTGAGATGGGATAGCATAAGAAGGCCTTGCTGTGTTCAGGACCTTAGCACTGTGATCTGAAACACAGCTGTACAAACTTGTAAGTGATAACCCACTTTGAATTATTTCTTCAACAGAAATTATTACAAAGAAACCATTATCTTGTTTCTCTTCTGCAATGTATGATTACTGTGGATTTATTTTTGCAGCAGCTGTAGAGAAACAAACAGAGAACAGATTGAAAGAAAAAAAATAAATTTACAGCAGTAAGATATGCTCAGTAGTTAAAAATCATGGTAAATAAAAACAAAGATAAGGTACTAGAAGTAGAAAAAAAAAAGAAGAGAAAGGAAAAATGAGAAAGCCTTCCCAAGTTCCATGATGAAAGCAGTCCTGAAAGCCTATGCAGACAGCTGTCCCTTCACCAATTTTCTTTTCCCTTCTGTCCCTGCAGAATCCCATTTTATAGGCCTTTCCTATCAGTGTAAGAAGAAAAGGAAAATAAAAATAACCCTTTAGGAAGCTGAAATAAGATAATGTTCCTCTATATCACGGTACTGAAGCAATATTTTGTAAAAGCATTTGATCTCTCTTCACCTCAGCTTAACTCTTTTATGAATCACAGAAAAGAATTATGTCTTTTCATAAAGTTCTGAACTGAGAAAACCTTGGGGCTCTTGCATGCAAAATCCTGATAATTGGCCAGCAATTATTCCCAGTCATCTTTTAAAAGAAAACAGCTCTCAGTTTCTTAGGAAAGGTAATGCTTAATGATCACTGAAAACATAGAAAGTCGTATTTGGAATACTATAGTTACCTTCAGAAAAGTTATTTAGCCCTGAGGACCTATTCCTTACACTGACCCCCTTACCCCCAAATTCCTTGTGTATATTTGTGTGTATGTTCAGACATAGTTTCAATTCCATATTTACAGCACTGTACTTCAACATTTCTAAACTTCTAAATTAATCTTCATTCACTTATACTTTTTTACATATTATCCAGTCAATATCCAAGAATCCATGTGTATATTGTTTAGAGCTTAAAAAGAATTAACAGTAGTCTGTCCTTTCTGACTTGACTCAAACAACAAACTATTTCCATACATCAATGCACAGAGTTCTGTAAATAGCAAGGAATAGTGGTGTTCAAGGGTTCCTTTCAATGGTGTTTTACAGTGCTTCTCCTACTAAAATCATGAAATACCATCTTAAACAATCAGAATCCAATTACCTGAAGTATAGAGTATCCCAAGGATATACTAATGTCCTCTACCCAAGACAGAAATGGCACATTTTTTTAAATAATAAAAATATAATCATGAATATTTTGTTTCTCAGCACTGCTGCACGAAAAAAAATACTTGCCTCACCGGAAGTCTTCAGCCGTATCAGTGTGCAGTTGTAAATTCTACAGGAGTAGTAGCAAACAATTCTGACTAACCAATCTGCTCCTATGTGTTCGTGAGTAGTTGTACATGGTTTATGAATGGACAGTTGGTTAACATCTCTGTCATGACAAAAGTGATGTAGCAAAGGATGCTTGCTCTGAAGTATTCCAAGCTCATGCCCTTTTGATTGAAAATCTGGAAAACAGTCTGGTATAAAGCTGTGCAGTGGTTGTGAAATGCCCAGCAGTGCTGTGAGAACTACAGTAGGAGGAAGGAGATTTTCACAGAAATTTTGCACAGTATGCAGCTTGTCAGGACCAGATTGCTCTTGTCTCCTAAGAACTGTGTGGCTATAGCTGTCTAGAGACAAACAAGCCCTGAGTGCTGTTAGTTTTCTATAACTAGTTTGGCATGAGCATATTTGACATAGTACATCCTTGAAGAAGATGCTGAACACCAAAATAAAAGCAAGTCTTATTACTGTCACAAGACAGCAGACTCTCAGTCAATATTGATGGCTTTGCAAGTATGAGGTCTCCAAATGAATGGAACATACTACGTTTCCTGTTTCACTCCTCTCTCCTTCTGAGGCCTCAGACTTCAGTTGTCACTGAGCTCCAGAGCTCAACGAATTTTAATAGAAGACTGATCAGCTTTAAAGTGAGACCCTTTGGCAAAACTGAAGATCTAGGAAATTTCAGCAGTGTCTAAACATCTTTCACTGACTTTCAAGACCAGTTTGCCTGGGTGATAACACTATGAGTGAATTTTGTTACTACTTGCCCCTTATGACCAGTTAAACCTTGCGCTGGATCTTAGAAGAAAAAATATTAAACTATTATCTGAGCAACTACAAATTAACCACAGAATAAGTCTTTGCTCTGCTAAAATTAACTGATGATCAGATATGTATAGGTCCTGCCTGCTTTTAATTGCCCACTATTTTCTGTTACATGTTTGAAAATAAAACGTGTAGCCTGTCTGTAGAGAATAGAAATATAGAAATCATAAATAATGGAAGTATAGATACTGTAGATAATATCTAGATAATAGAAGTATGGAATGTAATAATGTAGATAGTAAAAGTAGATAAAACAATAAAAATTATACAATAGAAGTACAGAACCTGTCACAGCAATTTAAGCTACTGGGACACTGACAATGCTTTCAAACCTTGTAGTAAAGAAACTGCATGAATGTTCCTGTCTGCTTGCAAGGGTATATGCTAGGGAATCTTTCCTGTAAAGATAAATTGGTTGGGCAGGAATCTGTTTACATTCCTTTTACTCTAAAGACTATGTGTCTGTGGGGCTATGTGCCTTGTTTTTCATATTTTTTTTATTTTATTTTGTTTTCAGTTAAATCATGTTTGCTACATGACCAGCCTGCCTGAGAATAGAGGCTCTGTGGAGGTTTCCTTTCCCTAGCATTGAGGGAACTGAGGCACTGGAACATGTTATGTATAACTGCAAGAACAGTTAGTAACCCAGACTTGAAGAGCCTTGGGCCGCTTCAGCTTGTGGGTTAAATCAAGCACAGAGTCATGGGAGCGATAATCCTCTCTTCTTGGTACATAGTTAGCAGGTAGGAAGGAATCAGGCTGGTGCAGAAACTGGAAAAATCAAAGCAGCTGAATTCCCCTAGGGTGCAGTTCTCATTATCAGCCAGTGAGTAGCTCTGGCTAGAAATAATGCTGCTCATCTACTGTGCTTCCTGCCGCAGGCTGTAATGAATCACAGTTTGCCAGGGTGATGCATACACCTTGGCTTTGGCACTAATCCACTATCATAGCTACCTATTTCCTTGTAACATGAGAAGAAGAGGAAGAATTCTGCTGAGGTAGAAGTCTGAAGGGAGGCACAGTTTCTTGCCATCCTGGCAGTGTGCCTCTGATTTCACACAGCTCTGGGCACAGAAGCTCTCAACAGGGGGCTGATGATTGAAACAAGTTGGTGGTTGATTCAGACAGCTGACTGGTATTCTCACCTCTCTGTTTTTGGCAGATCTCATTTTTGTGTCTCTTCCTTGTCTTTATTCCCTCTGGTAATTTCTCTTTCCCACTCTTTTTTTCTTTCCCAGTTGGAATTATCATATTTTTGAACTTACTGTTCTATCTGCTATCAACCCTCTTGTTGACTACTTCACCATCCCTTCTGTACCTCAACTACTTTTATTAATCTGTATATTTTTCCAGGTATCATGCCTCTGTTTTGGGGAGGATTTTGTGCTTAGTGTTGAAAATTGTTCTACTTCACTCCATGTATGGGTGATCCACCCCTCTCTGCATTTAATTCTCAAATTCCCAAATAAAGACTTTCCTACACTACAGAGCACTAGTTATGTTAGCTAAGTCAACAGAAAGACTTACTTTCTGCCATTGTAAACCAATTCTCCAAATACATTAGCTAAGACAGAAAAACTGTCTTCTGTCAGCATAACTTCTCCTTTGTATCATGGAAAAGTAAGAGCAACCAATGGTTACAAGTTTTTTTTTTTTTTCCATCATAAGCATTGTGCTGACAGGATTTGTGTATTGCAGTTAAAAGTGCGGTCCAGGAACAGGTTGCCTGGAGAGCTTGTGGAGTCACCATCCCTGGGGATACTCAAAAGCTCTCCTGGGCTGCTCAAGGCAGAGCTTAATCAGGGGGCTGGACCTTCCAACCTCAACCATTCTGTGAATCTGTGATTTTGTAATATATTGCCTTTGGTGGCAAACCTGGCACATAAACCCATCAGCTGAACAGCTGTTTTTGATGAAGTATTGTAAACCTGAAAGGATTTGTTTTTTTCTAGGAGATATAAACTTTATTTTACTTTTAGTCTAACTCATTTCAGTAATCTACTTTACAATGTGGTTCCACACAGAAGCTATGAACTGTGCTACAGGACAGAAATAATGACAAAGATTAGAGCCAGCTTTTCTGTCAAAATCAGTGTACAGGATTACTACGCCTGACCATGAACAGAACAACAAAAAATAATAAAAAGATTACAAGCACTCTGGAACTTAGTCATTTGTTTTTCTCTCTCTATTTCAAATTAAGAAATAGATTAGTAACACTGAAGTGAAATTAAGAGGGCTTAGTATGTCTTTCTGCATTTCTTTCCTTCCCTTTCCTATTTTGTTGAGTAGAAGAGAGGAACAGCAAGTGTCTAGATAAAGCAATAGTACAAGGAAGAAAGTAGAAAGCAAATATAGCCCCCTTCCCCCCACCTCAATTTGTTTTAGTTGCCAAAGAAAGACGAAAGACATTCTTGACAATGCTCATCACTTATTCTTTCACTAGAGGTGACTGTGATCTGAGATGTATTTTATGATACCTGCCTGTCAAACTTCTGACACTTAGGCTAAGCCCAACGCTATCCTGTAGAGATATAACTATGTCACTTTCACTATCATTAGCCTATACTGAGACTTAAGATTTTATTAGACTATTTCCAGTTCTGTTATCCTTAACAAATTCTCCTTGTTAAAAATAACCCAAAGGCCCCAAACAAGCCAAGAATCACCAGTTTCCACTTATCTTTTTATGTCAAAGTAATTTAAGAAATAAAAATACATTTCCAATACTTTTCTAAGAAATAAAAGACTAAAGAGAGCAATAGGATAACAAAGATTATTATTATGAATCTATTATATTGCTACCTTTATTTCTGTAATGTTTTGAAAAAGATTAGCAAAATAATAAAATCTATAATATAACCTGTGGTCAGTGTAAATTTTAAGGTAGAAACTTCTGTGAAAAATTGAGTTAACCAAGCAAAGAAAACTCTAGCCATATGTCTATAGAAAACTCTATGAAGAGAGGAAACACTTTGAAAGAGAATTTGCAGCTGTCTCAGAAAAAAAGTGACCTATCAACAGGATGTGCATATAGAACCAAACATGGGACATTTCAGTTTCTTTTAACACTCAACAGATTTCTCTTGTTCTTATAAAGGTGCTTTTCCCTGTTCTCATCTTACCTATATGGCTAACGGTTTAACTCAATGAGAATGAGAAGAGAGAGATAGTGGAGAGATATAGTGTGGTGATTCTGGATTATTTTGGTTGTCTGCTTTAGACCAAGAATATGCCATCCAGAGATATTTATTTTTCTCCACTGAGTATAGAGGGAGTGTAAATGATCTGGATATCTACATTGTAAATATCTACATTTGAGAGGGTTAATTCAACTCTGTGTAAAATAATTAATAGCAATAGGATATATTTATGTTGTTAAATTTCATTGCACTGTATATATATAACTATATACACATCAGAAACATTATCATTTTAGAACTTAAAATTGCATATTTTAAAATTATAGGACTCATAGCTGACCATCCATGCGAAGTATACACTCAGTGGTTAGATAATTGATGTTAGAAAACTAAAGAATAAACAGAGAACTGATTGATGGGATCCCATGAGAGGTAGCTCTGAAAGGTAAAAGAGCTCAGGAATGATGTAAGTCTTTAAGCATAGCAGTCTTCAAGTGCAAGAACAGTCCATCCTGATTCTCAGGATGACAAGTAGATGTATCAGTAGACCAACTTGTCTAAGCAGGAGCTCCTGATGGAGCTCCAATGCAAAAAGCAGTACAGGGTTGGGTACAGGGCTACAAAGAAGGAGTTAAAAATATAGCCCACACAAGGGCTATAGGGATGATGTCAGGATAGCCAAAGTTCAGCTGGAATTGGGTCTTGTGAGGGACATCAAACACATTAAGAAGGGAATCTAATACTACATAGCTGGAAAAGGCTGAAGAAGGAAAATGTAGGTCCATTGCTGAATGAGGTGGGTGATTTAGGTGGGTGTGTGAGTAGACACAGATAAGACTGAGGTACTCAATGCCTTCTTCACTTCACAGTTGCCCAGGCCTCTGTGCTTAGTGAAAAGTTTTGAGAAGAACTACCAGCAGTGCGTGAGGACTGAGTCAACGATAGCTTGAGAGAACATGACCCATACAAGTCCACAGGACCTAATGGGCTGCATCCAAGGGGTTTGGCTGCTGTCCTTTCATCTGTCACTATCATCAGGAAAGTCACAGAAATCAGGGGAGATATGAAATTGAGGAAAGCAAATGCTGCACTCAGCTTCAAAAAAAGCCAGAAAAAACATCCAGGGAAGTATAGGCTGGTAAACTTCACTTCAGTCCACAGGAAAATCATAAAGTGGATCCTCTGATAACACATTTCTGGGCACATGAAGGGTGAGAAGGTGAGTAGGAACAGTCAGTATGATTTACCAAAGATATTCATGACTGATCATAGAATCATAGAATCAGTAAGGTTGGAAGGGACCTCCGGAGATCATCTTGTGCAACCTCCCTGCTCAGCAGGGTCACCTAGAGCATGGTAGACAGGGTTGCATCCAGGCGGGCCTTGAAGATCTCCAGAGAAGGAGACTCCACCACCTCTCGGGGCCACCTGCTCCAGTGCTCTGTCACTCTCACAGGGAAGAAATTCCCCCTCATGGTCAGGCGGAACTTCCTGTGCTTCAATTTCTGCCCATTGCCTCTTGTCCTGTCACATGGGACAACTGAAAAGAGTTTTTTCCCCATCCCCTTGACACCCTCCCTTCAGGTACTTATAGACATTGACAGTCTTCTCTTCCCCAGATCAACCTGATTGCATTCCATGATAATAAAGTGACTGGATTTGTCAATAAAGGGGGAGTAGTGGGTATCATAATATCATTTATTTTGACTTTAGAAAGGCTTTCAGCGTTGTCTTACACAATATTCTCATATCCAACTTACTACATTAAGGTCTGGGTGGGTGAAAAATCAGATGAATAAAAAAATTGAATGGTTAGGCTGCGAGAGTGGAAGTTAAAGGATCATATTCCAACTGGAGGCCAATAATGAGCAGAGTACCATAGGATAGTCCCATACAGACATATTTAGACTTATTCTGTTTAAAATCTTTATCTATGACTTTGAGGAGCCTGTATATTACTTGTTCTTAAAGTTTGTAACATGACAACAAGTTGGGGGGGAACCAGTTGATATGCTCATGGATAGGGCTGCTATCCTGAGGGGCTTGGAGAGGATAGAAAAATGGACTAGCATGAACATTTTGATGCTATCCCCAAGTCCTGTGCCTGGGAAGGAAGAACCCTTGCACAAGTAGAGGTTGGGGACTCACTTCCTGGAGAGTTGCTCTGCTGGAAAGGATGTGCGGGGCTCTTGGCAAACAGTGAACTGAGCATGAGCTAGCAATGTGCCCTGGCAGCGAAGATGACCAAAAGTATCCTTGTTGTTTTAAGAGGAGCACAGCCAGGAGACTGAAGAAGCAAAAATCTGCCTTTGCTCAGCGCTAGTGAGATGGCATAGAGAATATTATATCCAGTTTTGGTCCCTGCAGTACAAGGAAGATGCTAATAAACTGGGGCTAGTTCAGCGGACAGTCACCAACCTGGGGCAGAAGTACTCACCCTGTGAGCAGAAGTTGAGGAATGTGTTCAGCCTAGAGAAGAGATGGTTATGAAGGCACTTAATAGCAGCCCTCTCCCAATACCTGTGAGGACATCATCAGGAAGACAGAGTTTGACTCTACAGTGTGCATGACAGGAAGATGAAAGGCAACAGATATGTTGAAACGGGAGTGGTTCAGACTTAATATAAGGAAAAAAATTCCCCTGTGAGTATAGTTCAGTTGTGGAGTAGGTTTCCCAGCAAGATGTTGCAGTCTCCATCCCTGGAGGTTTGCAAGATCCTGGTTTATGTCTCCTGAACTTGCAACAGGATGATCTCTAAGTAGGTAAGTTGTTTTGCAAAAATGCATTGGACAAATAGACATTAAGCCTCCTTTTTTTTTTTTTCTTTTTTTTTTTTTTTTTTTTTTTTTAATAATTAGAATGGAAAGTGACTTCTTAGCAGAATTGGAAATTTTAGAAGAAGATTCCACAGGCCTTCCTTGAAATATTTTTACTGCTCAGCATGCTTTTGTTTTATTGGGTTATTTTTTGAGAAAGACAAGCATGGAAAACAAAGGTTATGAGAAGAGGAAAGTTTCCCTTTGTGCCATGGAATGCTGCTTGGATCTAATGGCTCTTGAAAACAAAATCTAGTGGAGAGCAATGCCCTATAATTATACTGATCATTGAAAGAGAAAAGCTAAACAGAAGCTACATAAAAGAGTCTGAAAAGATTTTTTATATGCTTAGGAGATAGATAGTTGGATTCACATTCATCCCAGACTGAGAGCCTGAGAAAGGTAAATACACAGGAAATAAATCATTTTAATTTTCTAATCATGTATATCAAAATTCTGACTGTTCACAGCTGTTACGTGGAATGGAAAAAGAATACAAAGTCAATCTGCAGGTTAAGACAATCTAGAATGCAAAATAAAAATAGATAGTAGCATCTGTAGCATTTAAATAATTACCTCAATAGGAATGTTACAGTTTAAGAAAGAAATCTTATTAATTATCGTTTTATTATCAGGGCAGAGTGGACAAGTAACATTTGGGATGGTAACCTTCATAATGACATCGAGCTATTGTTGTACAAATTTTATATAGCGAAAAGGGAAAAAATATAATATGCTAATAAGAATGTAATAGTAATGTAATTTCAGTTAGCCATGAAATGTGAGTCAGTTGAAGGCAAATTTTTAGAGACATCCAGTATCTCTTGTCTACCTTGTAATCAGGATGTGAATGTGAAATCAAATGAATACAACAATGAGCCCAGCAATAAACTGTGTTAATCTTTTAATTAATAATGATATGTGGCACTCCATATTCATGTACAAAGAATTAGGGGTGAGTTCCTAAGCTCCTATCATATATCAAGTAATTTGGGAGAGGCTGTGTTCAGGCTATCTTCATGAATTAAATAATTTCTGAAAAGCTTTTGTGAGCAAATCAGAGAGAAGGCACTTAGACTTTAAGGATTTCAGAAATACCAGTGAGAACTTAGCCAAGCTTAGGGCTCTAAAAATACAGCTAGATACATTACAATATAAGAAGCAAGACTGACGTGTCATGAAGATCTGAAGTACCAGGTAGGATGAAATTTAGAGGGCAAAATACAATAGCTAAGGGGTTCCTTCCTCTCTGTCTTTTCTGACTGCTTAATGGGAATCAAAGGCCTGTTTCTCTTGCGTGTGAATTCTTCCAGTGGTGATAAACCCAGCTGCTGTGGTTTAAATCACAACTGCATGCATCATACTTTTATATATTAACATAGCTTGTCCCCAGCGATTATCAGATTACAACAGTCATTTTTCAGTGCCATTTCTATCAATTTTGTGATCAGGAGTGTGTTCCACAGTGCCTTGATGCTATACTTTTTAAACCTACCACATTTTGCTATTTTACGTTCTTGTAGAATGAGAACCTGCTTGAAATTTTCTCTGCATGGTTTGCTATCCCTTTTGAATGACCACAGCTCCTTCATCTCAAGCACTATCTTCTATTTCATTTCAGACCCACATGCTCTGGGCGTGGTGACCTCTTTAAATATCTCACCTATAAACCTTTCATTCTAGTGAATGCTGCATACTGTGGCAATTTGTCTGTTGGGATCATCAGTCCTGCACTACAGGTTCACATATGCTCTCTTCAGATGTCTTCATGCAGGAAACACTGCATCTTATTCTGCTCACAGATCATAAGATTCCTCTTTGGTTTAGGTCCCTAATCCTTCAGAATCACAGTCTCTTTTAACTTGTAAGAATAATACTGAAAGGGGGGGAAAAAAGACAATAAAACTGGATGTAATGACAGCCAATCAGTCAGTAACCCCCTCCTTACTCCTCCCTTACCCACTTACAATCAGCACCAGCTGTAGTGCAATTAAACTCAGCAGGTGTTCAGAGGAATTACATTTTATCACCACTATCCCTTCTCTTCCTCTGTTCCCCCTCTCTCCCCCATTCATACAAGACCAAACCGCCTTTCTTTATGGGTCTATAAAATAGAGCAAGTCAGATATATAACAGCACTAAAGTAACCAAAGAATTAGTAAAAGAAGATGAAGATAAATTGAAGAAAATCTGCTCACAGACATTCATGGGGAATGTTTAGAATAAAAACATTAATATTCCTTAAATTGATAGTTATAAACTATTCAGGGTGTCTTCATTGTCTTTTCACTTCATGTAAAGCTCTTAACTTGATTGTATAAGGTTCTGAACATCCTTGCCTAGATTCAATAATGTGATTCATCATGTGCTTATGAAAAGCATGATGATGGTTTGATGTAGACTACTCACATGCTTAAAATGAGCTATGCATACAAGAGCTCTGGTGATCATAGTGCTTAGCACTTTGCAGTATCAAATGTTAAACAGGCAATAATCTTATCAATTAATCAATATTAACTCTGAAAGGGTTAAATGGAAAACTGGATTTTCATATTATTGGCTACTACTATTTGTCTATGAAAAACTAAGTTAAAACTATATTTTGTATTGTACATTGCCCTTTAAAAGGAAGAAAAAAAGCACTTTTTAGTGTTTCTTTCACAGATGTTTTTTTAGCATCTCCTCACCTTCTTAGAGATTTTAGTCCTTTGTTCTATGATAAATCTTCATCATGCTTCCTATAAGATGTTTCTCTTTGTATTCATTCAGCTTTAGCAGTATTCTGACTCATCACAGAGTATCCAAGCAGATAAGGGTGGAAGAGATTGACTATTGTGATATTAAAATATAAAAGTAAAGTAACTGCTTTAATATAAAGTTACACACTTTTCCCCTAAAATATAACTTTTCTCAGATCTTGCTGCAAAGGATATTGAATACCACAAGTTATCATTTTGAAACATTGTGTTTTGTACTACTCATATTATAGAAATATTTATTTTGAATTAGCTGTTTTAAATACACAGTTTAGATTTCATACACCACTGTTACTATAGGGGTTTTTGGTTGCAATGTGACCACAGAACAACTTAATCAAAATCTGGGTCTTATGCTCTTTAACTAATAGAAATTTACTGAGGTGGAAACCAGCTAGCTGGACTGCCTGTTACAGTGTCACATGGTACAGTTGTATAACTGACCATGTAGACTTCTGTATAGATTGGAGCTGTATCTGCATCTATAATAGGTATTGTAGTAATACCTGGTAATAGTAAAACTATTACCGGGTGTTATATATAGTATAGTAATGCATAAAGAAATGTAAAATACGTAGTATAGCATAGAATAGTAATAATATAGCATATAAATACCTTCTTCAAAAAGTTTATAATTATTAAAAAAATCTAAGAACATGAGAATTTTTCTGTGAAAAGATTTAAATACATGCAGAGTAGGGTTTTTATAGTTTCTAATTTAATTTCATATAAGAAGCTAGAAGAAGGCTTATATTCAAAAGGATTAAGTCAGTGCAAAGGTTCAATACTACTCAAGGAACAGGTAGGCAGAGGTCCTGTGTGAAAGTTAGTCATGTACTTAGAGACCACAAAAATACACGTATAGGTAGATTAATATCACGCAATCAGATCCAGCTGCTACACTTCTTAGTCTCAGATTGATTGGCTTGATATTCTTTCATAGTTTTTATGCTATTCTCTAACTTTTAAAGCAGCAAACATATGAACAAAGGAAGCCTAGAACCTTAATGACTCGTGTGAACATCATTATCAGGATTGGAATCGTTAGAGCTAATGATGCATTTCTGCAAACGAAGTTCTAGAATAATATAAATTGTAAAGTTTGACACCTTATATAGTTTGAAGAGTAGAGGGGTATTTGACCCTGTAATATAGGGCTATAGGGCCACTGTACCACTAGTTATCATAATCACTTCTTAAATCATAAAGGGTGTGCGTTTCTGTATGTGTATGTGACCTAACAAATACTGGGCCTCGTTTCAGGTTTTATAAGATAAAGATTCTTCTTCTTTCCACCCCAGCCTTGATCCTTCTGTCTTTTTTTCTCTATTTCTCTTGCCAGAACCTGCCTATTTCTCTGTCTAAGGAGCCAAGAAAGCAATTGATGTGGCATTCCTTCCTTCTACACAGAGCTGGAACATTTCTAAAGTTCTGTTCATTGTAAAGCCTTCAGTTTTGGTTGGAAGCTATCAAAGGACAGATATTTCACCACATTTCTCATAGTTTAGCCTTCTAGACATGAATTATTAGAGCTGAATGAGATATCTTTCCCCTAGGAAATAATTCACTTGCCAAAAAATGTGAATCCCAACTATTAGTGGAGTCAGTCTGAATCCACCAAATATTTTCCATAGGAACATATTCTTCAATATTTGATATATAACTTGGTGGAGGTGTAGTTTCTTCTTTTAGCCTGTAGACCAATGGTTGAACATTGTTTCATAACCTCTGGGTTATGAAACTTAAGCTTGACATAACGGATCTGAACTGCTGGCTCTCTGTTTTTCTCAATGGGACATTATTAAAACATGGAACATGAAAACAGCTCCAACAGGAGATTCTGATTCTTCCAAATTAGTCAGCTGCATTATTACTGGGGCACCTTAATGAAGGTTCGTTAGCAAAGGAGAGAATTAAATATTTATCTTCCACATTTCAGGTTGGCCATTTGAGAAAAGAAGAAAACTACTTCCTCTTTCACATTTTTTTTCTCCCTTGTAAACATCACACTAGGCATTCTAAAAGTGGGATGTGTTAATTTCAGTTCAGTAAATGGGTGATGCAAGTCCAAGATGTTAACATGATCCCATCTCTGTATAATAAGCAATTAAACAAGTTCTGGGATTTCAAGTACAAAGAGACTTTGGTCTGCCTCACTGAAATTGCTGGATCATCACTGTGTAGAGCCTTTTTGAATTATTTCTAAAGATGGAGAAAAAATGACAGTAAAGCATTTTAAAAATGAAATACTGAAAAAATCTTTTATTTTAACAATTTCCCAATCTTCTTCTCCTTTGCTGGAAATAATCTTTATAAAAGACAATCTTTTAGTATTGTAGATATACAGACAGTACTATGTGCAGTTCTGATCTCAATGTTTCAAGAAGAAAACAGTAGAATTAGAGAAAGTGCAGGGAATGGCAACTAAAATGATTAAGCAGAAAGAGCAGTTACCTTATGAAGAGACACTGAAAAGGCTTGGTTCTTACGTTTGGAGAGGAGAAGACCAACAGGAGGGTTATAACTGAGTTTTACACAGTCTAAAGGTAATGAATAAACTGAATGCAGAACTGTTACTCATGAAATCCTGTAGTACAGGTAGGAGATATTCAATGAAAATAGCAGGTAGTCACCTTAAAACAATTAAAAGGAACTAGATAGTGAACTTCTGGAATTTGCTGCCATGGGAATGGCAGAGAATATGGGTAGGTTCAAAAGGGATTTAGATTAATTCATGGACAACAGGTCCATAAATAGATATTAAAAACACTGAACAGAGATGTAACCTCTAACATCTCTTACATAGTAAGTGAGGATACTGGTGAAGTAGATGTTCCAAAGCTGGTGTCCAGTCTCGTGTGTTCTTTCTGTGCAGCTTCTCCTTTTATCACTGCTGGATACAGAATACTGGGCTTGATTGTCTGACCTTTGAGACCATTTTTATGTTCATATCTTATGGCGTATGTGCAAAAGCTGGAAGAGCTAGCAATAATGCCAGCTCAAAAGAGAGAGATTTATGAGAAGCAATGCCTCCCATCTTCTGGTGCTCTCTTAACTCAGAACTGAACAAGAAATAGGAGTTTCTGCCTCTCATAGATGCAATATACCAGCTGAACGGAACATTTTTGCCTTTTTGAGAGGCAGTGTTTTCTACTGTCTGCTAAATATTTATTATCACGCTAAGCATCTTTTTAGCAATGAAGATTACTGTACTGCGTAACACCTTTGAAAGTTGTCCTGATTTGACATCATTAGTAATAGCAGTGACGGCCTTTTGTTAAGATCTAATAGTAGATATTTGTCACTTAGCACTGCTTGTCATTTCACTTTGCCATTGGACTAATCTAAGCGGAAGCCGATTGGATTGAGCATAGAAACAAGAAAGACATAGATATATGATATGGAGATAAACAGCAGATTCAAATTCCATCATACATAGGATATTAAAGTATTAATTAAAAAAGAGTATATGCAATACATACAAATATCACACTCCACTTTGCCTAACAGTAAGGACTTACGATAACCTTCTGGTCTGTTTTGGGGCTGTGAGCAAAGAACTAGGAGACCCAGTCCACTTCATCCAAAGGCTTCCGCTTCCTTTTCACAGAGCCCTGAGTCCATCAGCCTATGTTCTGTTATGGTATGACCTTTGCTTGTGGCTAAGCATCCACCTGACTATGGCTATCTGCTATCATATCTTTTTACGTTAGAGGATTATCCCTGGCCATCTCACTTCTCTAAACTACAACCAGAGGTGGCACGTGTGCTTGGTAAACCATCCTGAAAATATTACGTCTAGATGGCCTACATCCAGTTTGTTACTTTGTTCAGTTAAACATAAAATTATCTATTAGGAATCATTATCCCATCAGTTTCCCATGGTAACTTTGAATGTAACTAGATCCCTGTTATAATCACTATTCCCTGACAGGTACGTGAATAGGAAGCCCTGAGGTGGTGGGTTATCTGAGACATCTCTAATTCACGAACCAGGAATTATCCTAGCCCTCTGCTGAACTGTGCAGTGGCTGTACTTGTCTGAGCTTTGAACCCAAAACTTAACAATCCAAGCTCAAGATTGAACTGGCAATGGTTAAAAGAAATGTCACATTTTTGCCAGCAGTACAACAGGACTACAGATTTTGAGCATTGCCAGAGCCCAATCAAGTATCTAATGGAATTATTGGTCATTGTTATTGTTCACTGAGGTTGGGCAAATATTGTATCACAGATTCCCCTGGTGAATTTTTGGCATCAGTCTCAGTGAGGAGATTTGCTTAGATAATAACTTCTAGCACACACACTGACAAGCCTCCTAGAGACCTATCATTCACATTTTGTTTTGTGCCTTTTCTTCATATGTTACTTTTAAAATGTAGATTGCTTGCTTCTGCATAGTTCCTAATTCTTGCATATCATCTTTAAAGACCTCAGAAAACCTGCAGCATAACAATTTGCATTGCATACTTTGCCTTCCTTCCTGTTTTCCCAGGGCTGTCCTATAAGCTACAGGCTTATAGAGGTTGATTTGGAAATAAAGTTCTGTTCTGTGTTTTCACCTGGGCTATGATTTCCCTTCTGCCACTTCTGCCTTGTCTCTGGCACTGTATCTATTACAGACATGATTAGTCTTTCTCACTACATATCACACTAGCTGTCTACTCATAATTCTAGGCAGTATTGCATAAATTTACATAATGTCCAAAAATATTTACTCTCCTAAAACATAGAGCAAAGATTCCTGCAGTGTAGAAACAACCTCCTGCAGTGCTTTCTAAGCCACCCTCATACTCTAATCTCCCTGTGAGGGGTCTAGGTCTTCATTTTTCCTTTATCACTTCAGAGAGGAGAATCAAGAATCATTTTTCTCTCCTCTCAGAGCAATCACTCCTAGCCATCTTACCCGCAGTCACTTTGCATGGGGACAGAAGCATATCTACTAGTCCTGCTCTTAAGTCAGGTGAGTATTTACTGCTGAATCTTCTTGCTGTGGGAACCAAGCTAGCTAGTCATCAGTGAATTCATCTGCTACCAGCTTATCTGTTCTGCACCTCCCCCCATCAATCTTTTTCCTGAGGCATCTAGAATTGGGAATGGCATTGCTGGCTAACCTGAAGAACTCTCTACCTATTGTATTTCTTAACAAATATAAATATCATTCAGTTACACACATGAGTATGTCCAGTGCTCTACTCTTCTGTGACTGTGGAATCCTAAAAAAAAAAAAAAAAAAAAAAAAAAAAAAAAAAGTCTAGCTGTATATACTTTTATTTCCAACTCTTTATACATGCTTTTCCATCTTAATTCTTCCTTCCATACTTTTAATTTGTAATCATCATATAGCTTTTAGGAACACATCTTTTTGAAGTACTAATTATATTTATTGTTCATTGTGATTCTCTTTTTCTCTAACCATGTTGAAAGTAACTACTTAACAATCATGGATTCTTAGGTAACCATCAGTTTCCAGCTCAGAAATTAATTGGTCTTTTTCTCTTGTAATGAGGGCAAAAACACCTTCGATTAGAATGGCATTAGGCAGTAGCTATATTTTTTAGAAACACTAATGATGTTTTATTAGTAGCCACTTTAATACTCATTCTTAATAATTTTCTTTCTTATTATTCCTCTGTGCTCAATCAGACAGTTTCCATTCTCATTTTTGTCTAGGTGCCAAACAGTAAAGATAGAAGCCGTTTCTCTTCAGT
Source organism: Rhea pennata (assembly GCF_028389875.1). Lineage (NCBI taxonomy): Eukaryota > Metazoa > Chordata > Aves > Rheiformes > Rheidae > Rhea > Rhea pennata. Next base: position 121,131,368 of record NC_084664.1, on the reverse strand, counting down.
GTTTAATTTTTAATTCTACTGTCTGATACCATTACAGCCCAATGTGCAATTAGCAGTCACAGCATATTCTGCCAACTTTAGGTGAAAACTACTCTATTTGGAGTGGGCTGTTCAATAAAATTATTACCTGAGGGCGCAGCATGCTTTTGGGGTGCCTGCACTGTCTCCTCTTGGCAAAATGGCCTGGATAACAGCAGCTGACAAAACAGAAATGCGAGTATAACAGTGTGCATGAATGGGACACCAAAAACTGTCTGAGAAAACTGTCTGAAGCTGGAAGATACGCAATGGGGTTGCAAGGAAATGACAGTAGAGCACAGGCAGAGCCAGTGGCAGCCCTATGGCCTCGGGGCTTTGCTTGATAGTGCTCAACTCATGTGGGCACAACATCCAGCTCACCTGTAAACAGCTTGGGCACACCAAGGGCACCTGCTGGCATGGGAGGAGTAGGAGGGTCAGAACTTATGGAAGAGTGTTTGGAAATTTGTTAGTGTATATTTACATTTTGAAAGTGTTTAGTATTGTAGTGTATTTGTTGTGTTGCTGATATTGATCCTGAATGTGTGTCCACCAACTGTTAATTTTGTGTCTTCAATAAATCAATAAAATACTTTGATCCCAATCTGATTTAAACTATGTGAATTGAGCAGTTTTTCCCAGCGACACAAGCTGAATTCACACGAAGTCTTCGGTCAGTGTATATGCAAACCTGAATCAAAACGAGTATGTGCAAGTAAAAAATTTTTGGTATTTAATTAAGTCACACTGGATAATCCAAATATAACAAAATGTATTTATGGATCTAGGCATATAATCAGAAGCTACTGAGCTACCATCCATCAGCTAAGCAACTGAGCAGTGATTCTTCAAGTTCATCTGCTTTGTCACTCAAGAGCAATTTTAAGTCAAGTCTCAAAGTAAAATGCAACAGATAATTTAACTTCTTATCATGCATATTTCACTGTAACAGTATTCCTAATTTTAGATTTTTTAAAAATGTCATTTTACAGATTCAGGCTGATGCAAAAATTTAAAAGGAAAAAATATTTGTATTCCAAGGGAGAGGTAAATCTCTCATAAGATTTTGATCATTAATGATCATTAAAGCACTCATCAATGTTAAATTGAACTCATGAATAAATATTTTAAATTGGAGTATATATGTATTATCTATGTATTATCGTCAATTTCTCTCTTTAGAAATCATTGTAAGAACAGCTATAGATAAGGAGGCTTTTAGGACCCCATGATCTGATCCAGACCCACCCCTACCTTTCCCTTCTGATCCAGGCAGAAAATGCTGAACTCCCTAATTTCTCAGTTCATGTGTGGGGATTACAAAACCAGTAACTTTGCTACTCTCACCCGAGTTCTGCTTCATGAGACCTTGCACAGAACTCTTTACTGTCAATCTTTAGAAGCATCACTTTCAAAAATTTTTAAGTTTATTAGTTTTTGGAATATTTTCTCTTAGCCTTTACTGAGGGAAACTTCCATTGTTAGAAACTAGCTGTACTTTTTTAGTAAGGTTTACAAGAAGATATTTTAAAGGTTTATAATTAGCTGAACTCCCAGATGATTCCTTCCACAAAATAATTAATTGTAAGGACTCAGAAGGAAATAACCTTGTCTTTTCTCACTTATTTGCTTTTAAAATTCCATTATTTATATTGTATTAGGTGAAAGTAAAAAAAAAAAAAAAAAAAAGGAATTTATTTTGTTATTTCTCAAAAATGATGTTTGAACGATTATCTCTCAGCCTGAATAGTGAAAATCAAATTTTGCATGCATCCCATATGCTGTGTGGTACAGTCTTTAAACATAAAAAGCTTTCAGGATAAGAGCTCGAAACTGCTTGGCTCTTTCCTGTACTCTCTTAAAGGCAGGAACAACTGAGATTATTTTAGCTAAAAGCTATTTCTAGTCTTAAAAAACAATCCATACAAATAATCTTTTAAACTTAAAAACAAAAGAAATTTCAATCTGGAGATTTATTTTTTCCAGGAAGCAATATAAATATACGAAAAACATCAGTTATCAGAAGCATCACCATTGTGAAAGTATAGTGGCACAGTACTATAAATTCTTACAGAAATCACTTGCTGGGTAGTAGTAAGAAGCACAGACTTTAAAAAGCAATGGCTGCTAACTGTTGAACTTCAGTGATGTTGAACTAAGAATGCAAATCCATTTAAATTTTATAGCTGATGAATAATTGTACAGAGAAACTCTTATGCAATTCAGTACTAGAATCTCACCAAAGATTTAGAGTTAGAAATGTATTTATTATCTGATTTTGAGAATTTACTGCAGTAATTATTTAAATTGCTCATAGAAATGACACTCAGTATGTCTTAGCATTTGACAATTTTGAAGAATATTATCATACTAGATCACGTTATCTATATGGCCTGTTACGTTATCCATGAATATAGGCAATAGTAGCTTCCTACTAGGATGAGTGAAGAAATTGCACAAGGGTATACTGATTCTTTACTCTCCCCTATAATCCCTGAACCTCCAACATTTTGTAGCTCATTGCTATCTGAAACCAGAGGTTGTAATATTGGATATAATAGCTCTGGTGAAGTCTTTTTCCATAAATTTGATAACTACTTTAGCATCTTCAGTGTTCTATGGTGATGAGTTTCACAGCCGGTTATATGAAATATCTCTTTTTATTTGTTTTGAACTGTGAGTTAAGGTAATTTCTTTCTTTCTTTTAGGAAAACAATCAGTTATTATTTATTTATTTATTTATATTTTTTAGTGCATCTCATTATTATAGTCTCCATCATCTCCCTGGTTAGTGCATTCTTTACCAAAGTGAAAACTAATAGTTTACCTACTTGTTGGTTTCCATACCTCTCAGTATTCTCATCATAATTCTGTTTACACAGGCAGGGATGCAATGTCACTGGCCTTGTTAGGGCCAAAGTATATTTTCTTCTCAACCACAGGCCCTTCAACCTCATCACAGAGAGAGATTAAATTAGTCTGCTGTGTTTTGGCAACTCTAGCTAAAACATCAACACATCACAGATCTCAAACATAACATACACACAGAAAGTAGAATAAATATCAGATTACTAAGGATATATGTAAAACTGTAGTATCACAGAATCACAGAATGTTTGTGGTTGGAAAGGACCTCTGGAGACCATCTAGTCCAACCTCCCTTCTCAAAAAGGGTCACTGACAGCATTTAGACAGGATCACATCCAGGCAGGTTTTGAATATCTCTAGAGAAGGAGACTCCACAACCTCTCTGGGCAACCCATGCCAGTGCTCTGTCACTCTCACAGTAAGAAAGTTTTCCTTTATATTCAGATGGAATTTCCCATGTTTCAGTTTGTGCCTGTTGCCTCTTGTTCTGTTGCTTGTCACCACTGAAAAGAGTTGGGCCCCATTCTCTTGACACCCTCCCTTCAGGTATTTGTAGTCATTAATAAGATCCCCTCTTATCAATGATCTTCTCTTCTTCCAGCTAAGCAGGCCCAGCTCTTGCAGTTCTTCCTCATAGGGGAGATGCTCCAGATCTCTAACCATCTTTGTAGCCCTACTCTGGACTATCTCCAGAAGCTTCATGTCTCTCTTGTACTGGGAAGCCCAGAATTGGACACACTACTCCAGACGTGGCCTCGTCAGGTCTGTGTAAGGGGCAGGATCACCTCCCTCAACCTGCTGACAACACTCTTCCTAATGCACCCCAGGATACCTTTGGCCTTCTTGACCACAAGGGCACATTGCTGCCTCATGGTCAACTTGTTGTCCAGCAGCACTTCCAGGTCCTTCTCCGCAGAGCTGCTTTCCAGAAGGCCAGCCCCCAGACTGTACTAGTGCATGGGGTTATTCCTTCTTAGGTGCAAGACTCTGCAGTTGCCCCTTTTTGGACTTTATGAGGTTCCTCTCCGCCCAACTCTTCAGCCTGTCCAGGTCTCTCTGAATGGCAGCACAGCCCTCGGGTGTATCAGCCACTCCTCCCAGCTTGGTATCATCAGCAAACTTGCAGAGGAGGCACTCTGTCCCTACATCCAGGTCACTGATGAGAACGTTGAACAAGACTGGACAAGGTACTGACGCCTGGGAGACACCACTAGCTACGGGCCTCCAACTAGACTCTGAGCCACTAATCACAAAAAAACCCTCTGAGCTCTGCCTTCCAGCCAGTTCTCAATCCACCTCACTGTCCACTCATCTAACTTGCATTTTCTGAGCTTGCCTAGGAGAATGTTACGGGAGAAAGTGTCGCAAACCTTGGTAAAGTCAAGGTAGACAACATCCACTGCTCTTCCCTTCATCTGCCCAGCCAGTCTTTCCATTATGGAAGGCTATCTGATTGGCTAAGCATGATTACCCCTTGGTGAAGCCATGCTGACTGCTCCTGATCACCTTCTTTTTCCTCCATGCGCTTAGAGATGCCATGCAGGATGAGCCGTTCCATCACCTTTCCAGGGATGGAGGTAAGACTGATGTGGCCTGTAGTTTCCTGGGTCCTCCTTCTTGCCCTTTTTGAAGAATGGAGTGAGTAATCAGCTTTCTTCCAGTCCTCAGGCACCCCTCCAGTTCTCCATGACCTTTCAAAGATGATTAGAGCAGCCTAGCAACAACATCCAACATCTCCCTCAGCACTCATGGGTGCATCCCATCAGGGTCCATGGATTTGGGGGTGTCATTTGCCTACATGATCTCTAACCAAATCCTCCTCAACCAACGGAAAGCTTTTCTCCAGACTTTGTGTCTTGTGTCCAGGTTCCGGTATTCATGGGGGTTGCCCTTAGCAGTGAAGACTGAAGCAAAGGTGGCATTCAGTAACTCTGCCTTCTTGGTATCCCTTGTCACCAGGGCCCCTACCCTATTCAGCAGTGGGCCCCCATTTTCCCTAGTCTTCTTTTTGCTACTGATACATTTGAACAAGCCCTTCCTGTTGTTCTTGATGTCCCTTGCCAGACTCAATTCCAAATGGGCCTTAGCCTTCCTCGTCGCATCCCCGCATACTCTGACCACATTCCTATACTCCTCCCAAGTGGCCTGTCCCCTCTTTCACATTCTGTGTATTTTCTTCTTCTGTTTGAGTTTTGCCAGGGCTCCTTGCTCATCCATGCAGGTCCCCTGCCCCTTTTTGCTGGTCTTCTTACTCATAGGGATGCTCTTGAAGTTGGAAGAAGCAGGTATGAGCAAGCAACGACAAAATCAGAAATCCAGTGAAGAAAGCTAGCAAGGGGATATGAAAGACAAGGAACCTGACTATAAGTGTATTGATGGTTTTAGTGCAAAAGTTTTATTTTTAGACAGAGTTTTAGTGCAAAAAAGTGAGAGTTTAGTCTTCCTTGGAGTACTTAAAGAGGTCTCTGATAAAATCTTACATTTGACAACAGTTAACTGATAATTTTTGAAGAATTGGTGAAATGCTGGATTCCTGGAAAGAACAAAAATAGTTTGTGAGCAAAACACTTCAGCTGAATTATGCATTTAAAGTAGAGACTCTCTTCTAAGCTCCTCCAGAAGTTTTTACACCTTTGATAAACATGGGATATGGACAGAATTTCCAACATACAATACAAACTTTCAAAATACATAATTGTAAGTCACATAATTCAGAAATCTTATAATCAATTTTCTACTATTTATATTTATGTTAAGTGTATCTTTGCTTCACCTTTTATAAGGATCACCTTTTTTGATTTTGTTTACATTTATGTATACTTTTATTAACTCATCATTATCTTCTTTCCATAGCTTTTGGGGTTTTTGTCAAAGTGAATGTATACAGACATTTATTTTTCTACAGTTGTTTTTTTGCTGTATAAAAGTTCATGTGCTAATACTTACTATTACTGATACATAGGGCAGTTGCATGACATCAGGATATTTGCTGAAAAATCTACTTACTCTTGTAGTTTATTTCTCACCAAAGGTAATTTTCTTTTTACTGTAATTTCTAAAGCAGCTGTGTTCTAGCAATATGTCTTTGTATTTTAAGTAAATGAAAGTAGCAGATAAATGCTTAATATAAAAAATTCTTTTCATGGGAAAAATTTCCTGAATTATTGAAAGGTGGAGGAATATAAAGGTTTCTAATTAGAATATGCTCTTTTTTTTTTTTTTCAGGTGCCACTTATTTATTTTACCTTGAAAAAATTAAGAGTCTCAATGAATAGCTACTTAAGGGTAATGAAAAATCTCTAAAGCATACACCTATTGTTCGCATAGAACTTACTAATTAAATATATTCATTTTTAATAGCTGAACATTTAAAAAGACTATGATCAGTAAGCTGAACCCAGAAACGGAAAAATCCACTACATGATATATGATATATGTTAGGTACATGAGCAACATGATAACTGCAATAAATAGGAAGATCAACTAAATCAAGATGAGAAAGTGATCCAGCAATCAGAGCATTAACAGGAGATCCATACTGGAAAGGTGCTATATATTTCAATAGGGCATTAAAAAGATTATTTTATTACTTTTACTCTTTTTTATCATAGCAAGACATAGTGATATGTATTCTTAGATCAGAAAGACCAGACCAAAATTTCCACAGTTAAATAGTACTTTTTGAAGTTGACAAAAATATTACATTATTATATTAGTCTATATATGTAATTTTATTCCTCATAAAAGAGGATATCATAGGATATCCTCATAAAAGATATCATAGAATCATAGAATCAGTACGGTTGGAAAGACCTCTGGAGATCATCTAGTCCAACCTCCCTGCTCAAGCAGGGTCACTTAGAGCCCATGTTAGACAGGGTTGCATCCAGGTGGGCCTTGAAGATCTCCAGAGAAGGAGACTCCGCCACCTCTCGGGGCAACCTGCTCCAGTGCTCTGTCACTCTCACAGGGAAGAAATTCCCCCTCACAGTCAGGCAGAACTTCCTGTGCTTCAATTTCTGCCCATTGCCTCTTGTCCTGTCACATGGGACAACTGAAAAGAGTTTGTCCCAGTCCCCTTGACACCCTCCCTTCAGGTACTTGTACACATTGATAAGATCCCCCCTCAGTCTTCTCTTCCCCAGGCTGAAGAGGTCCAGCTCTCGCAGCCTTTCCTCATAGGGCAGGTGCTCCAGTCCTTTGATCATCTTTGTAGCCCTACGCTACTGGACTCTCTGCAGTAGCTCCATGTCTCTCTTGTACTGGGCAGCCCAGAACTGGACACAGTACTCGAGATGAGGCCTCATCAGCAAAGAAGGCATTCAGTAATTCTGCCTTCTCTATATCCCTTGTCACCAGGGCTCCCACCCCATTCAGTAGCATGCCCACATTTTCCCTAGTCCTCCTCTTGCTGCTGATGTATTTGAAGAAGCCCTTCCTGTTGTCCTTGACATCCCTTGCCAGACTCAATTCCAGCTGGGCCTTAGCCTTCCTCGCTGCATCTCTGCATCTCTGACTGCATTCCCATAATTCTCCCAAGTAGCCTGTCCCCTTTTCCACAGTCTGTGTACTTTCCTCTTCCATCTGAATTTGGCCAAGAGCTCCTTGCTCACCCATACAGGTCTCCTGCCCCTTATGCTGCACTTCTTACTCATAGGGATGCACTGCTCTTGAGCTTGGAGGAAGTGATGTTTGAATACTAGCCAGCTCTCCTGGACCCCCCCTTCCTTCTAGGGCCTTAACCCATGAGACTCCACCAATTAGGTCCCTGAAGAGCCCCAAGTCCTCTCTCCTGAAGCCCAGGGTTGCAATCCTGCTTGTTGCCTTACTTCTTTCCTGCAGGAGCCTAAACTATACCATCTCATGGTCACTGCAGTCAAGGCTGCCCCCAACCTTCACATCTTTAACCAGTCCCTCTCTGTTGGTAAGGAGAAGATCCAGCAGGACACCTTTCCTCGTAGGCTCCTCTACCATTTGTGACAAGCAGTTGTCATCAATGCATTGCAGGAGCCTCCTGGACTGCTTGTGCCTTGCTGCGTAGTCCTTCCAGCAGATGTCAGGGTGGCTCAGGTCCCCCATGAGAACCAGGACCTGTGATCGTGAGGCTACCTCCAGCTGCCTATAGAAGGCTTCATCAACTTTCTCTTCCTGGTCAGGTGGCCTGTAGTAGACACTCACAACAGTGTCCCCCGTGTTGGCCTGCCCTTTGATCTTTACTCATAAACTCTTGACTGCCTCCTCCTCCTCTATGCTCGATGCATTCCAGCTGCTCTCTCACACAACGAGCAACTCCACCACCTCGCCTTCCTGGTCTGTCTCTCCTAGAAAGCCCATCCAGCATTCCAGTCATGTGAGCTATCCCACCATGTCTCTGGGATTGCAATGATATCATGGCCCTGCGATCACACACAGATCTCCAGCTCCTCCTGTTTGTTCCCCAGGCTGCATGCATTGGTGTACATGCATTTCAAAGAGGTGGTCATGGCTGCAGGTTTCCCAGGAAGGGTGTGCTGGGGTCCCCAACAGCCATGTCCCAAACACACATCCCCAGCTGCATGCACCCGTTGGAGGCCCCCCAACCCAACTTGTGTTTTGTTGTCTACCCTGTCTGTATGACACCCCCTCTTCCCCCCTCCAACCTAGTTTAAAGCCCTCCTTACTAGGCTGGCCACCCTGTTATATAAGTATTGTGTTTAATATGTAATTATTAGTTTATCATAGAAAGAATTTGAATATTTCAGAGGCATGAGAATAGCCCCCAAGTTTATCTTGGGATATTTTTTCTTTTTCTTTTTTTTTTTTTTCCCTGAATTGTCATAGTCTTCTAACGAAGGACCTTCTTGCTCCTGAGTTGGCAAACATTTTCTGATCTATTTCAATGGATAGGTAAATTTTGCTTGCAACACAATGACATTTGGAGAACAAGGGAAATGAAAAGAGGCCTTCAGAAAACTGGTGCTTGTATGTGTTAAAATCTAGACAATAATGACTATGATGTCTTTATTTGGAAGTGGCTGATGGCATCTTTATTGTTCACTGACCCATTGTTTTGGTACTTTCTAGAAAGTCTTATGAAGACTTCTTCTCATGAGGAAATAGCCTCTTGAAGAATATTTCCTTTTAAGGTAGGACAACAGGGGTATGTTACTCCTATCTCCTATTGTTTAGATGCCTGTTAAAACCAAAGGCTCTGCCAAGATTGTTGTAAAATATGCTGAAGATACTAACCCTGGCATAGCTGTTCATGTAATTGAATGTATCTAAGATTATCTGTTGTGTGTTTTATAAATGCACCTAATAAATGATATCCCAGACTGATAGCTATCCAAATAAAGAAGAGAGTTGCAAACTTATGACAGATTTGAACATGCAGCAAGAGTTTAGCTCATAGATAAACAAATGTGATGACACATTATTTATTTTTCAAGACAACTATACTTTATCAATTTCTGAAATTACAAAGGCAAACTCTTCAATATAAAAAGCCCCAAAGCAGCTAATAAAAACAAAGAGCCTCCTTCATTTCAGAAGTATGAAAATCATCTACAATGAGTTGAAAACTGGAATTACCGAACAAGAAGCAGAAGGATATTATTCACTTAAAAACACTGAGTTTTTTTCATTATTCATATTACAGACCTAATTGTAATAAAAATATTTTAATTTTCAAATACAATTAGTATTATTATAGGGGAAAATAAGCACTTGTGCATTGGGTAGAGTAGTTTTATTCTGTACTGTAAATGGTTGCTCTAAATACAACATCGAGCTTTGTGTAAGTATTGTCTATCTATTCTTTTGATGACAAAGATATTCAAAAGATAAATAAAACATATATAAAAATATATACTTTAAATATATATGTTAAATATATTACGTATATATATTAAATGTATGTATTACATTTGAATACTTACTATTCAATTCATATTCAAGAAAGGCCAGTCCAAAAGCCTCTGTAATTGTGGGAGATTTTTCCATGAAGTGGAAAAGTGCTCCATATTTGATTCTAAAAATTTTAAGCATACAAGCTGTAGCTTTTAAAAACATCACTATTAGAAAAAGGTTAGAGAATGATTATTTCTTTTACAAGCTTTAGTGCTTGTGAACATGATAGGCTTGATTCAAATGAGCCAGTAGCTGCAGTGGAACAAATCAGCTGAAGACTTGTTCCATGCTACTCATTTGGATCTTTTTCCCAACATCCTGTGATATTGTTAAACGTTCTACTAACCTGAATTTTCTTTTAGTAGCAAGGACCTGTCATTTGTGTGCAAAAGTGTAATAAATTAATTTATGTTAAAGGGAAATCACTGCTTTGACCTCCCCAAATTTAAAATTCTTTCTTCATGAAACATGACTCTAACCTAAAGCAATAATCTTATAAAAACAGAAGTTACATAGTAATGGTCTAAAATATTCTTTCACTATGAAAAATGTCACCGTTAAAAATGTTTTTCTTATCCTTATCAATTTTTCAAAAGTACAATTTTATTCAGCTCATATTGTCATTTATTAGTCTCTGTACCTTATAGTTCAACACTCTTAAGAGACTATGAATATAGATTGTCATGGCATTTTTTTTTTATGGGCTTGAAATAAACAGGTTTCTGGAGGTCCCTTAAATGGATTATACAAAGTACCACACAGTTGCCACCAGTTATGCTAATTTTATTCCAGTTCTGCATACACTTTTGAGCAATATTAACTGCTAGTTTACAGTTTAAAACTATAGCTGCATAATACTGAGTTTTGAAATATTTTAACCGCATACTCTCTTCAAAGCCTTTTTGAATAACTACTTTCTGTACTCAAAAGTGTTGTTGTGGGGATTGTTATCGAATAACCTTTCTCCTTCCCTTATAAGATAGGTCTGTCACTGATGAAAAATTCTGTTCATGGGATGGATTAGCTTACATTCATTGACCTCATCCAAAATCCTTCATCTTCTTTAGATGTGACATTTTTATCATAATACATGCTTGATATCCAGTATATGTTATACTAAGATGTTCATTGGTCTTTAAAAATCTGTCTTGCATGTTAACATTTTTTTCTGATTATAGGAAATTCTGCATTTACTTACATAACAATTTATGTTTTTGAGACAAACATGACATTTTTAATGATATTCACTGTACTAAGAGAAAATAGTATTCGATATGTGTGCACACAAATATTGACAGACCATCTAGAAATGTCAGTTCCACTATAATAATGCCAGAACTACATGTCTCAAAAAAAAAAAAAAATAAAGAAAAGAATAGAAAAAAAGAAAAGTCATTCTTTGGCACAAGTGGCATATTCATGTATCTCATGCCCAGTAGTTTATTAACTTTTTCAGTGTTGCTTAATATCTTTTCCTTCTCTGTACTATCATTGCATTACACTTAGGAAAACCGGAATTGATACTATGGCATTCACCTGAGAGTGTTTGTGTACCACAGTATGTACACAGTCACCCGTCGCACTAAGCTTAAATTTTTCTGTGGTCAGAGTCCTGCATTCATACAGTGCTTTTTACATTCCTATGAAAAGGTAGATAGGACAGAACAATCATGGCCATACCTCAACTTCCTTTTGTGTACACAGGAGAAAGAAAAATTAGGGTTCAAAATTCATTCTTCTGCAGAAGAATTTCTCTTTTATTTGTTCTCTTTATCGTTTCTTGGACATTGCAAAAAAAAAAAAAAAAAAAAAAGAATAGGAAAATTACGGGTGTTCTTTCCTCTGCATAGGATGGGAGGAAGCCTCAAAGTCTCAAACACCACAAAGTATAAACTCTGCTCCTTTGCAGTATTGTAGGTATCTAATAAACAGAATGCACAAATGTTTTCTGCCATGTGGAAAGTGCTTTTCCTCATTCATTAAGAACACTTGGAAAAGCAATGTCTTGGCAGCAACATCGACACAAAAGTTCACTCCGAAACACGGCCCAGCCCTCCCACTGATAAGATGTATTATGTTCCTACCTGTGTCTTCCATTAACTTGTCTCTGTCTCCGGGCACACCTGGGTCTAGGAACTGTGTCAGCTCACTGTCTTGGTGCTAGAAGTACCACTTCTGTTAATAGTATCAGCACGGAGCCTGAATCTTTCAGCACAGCTCTTCCCAGAAGTATATTTTCCTTGCCACCTCCCCTACCTCCTGGTGTGGAGGGACCAGACAGTGCCCTGGGAGAAGGTGCCGGGGGATTCAGGGCAGTATGTATGCAAGGCAATGTAAGGTCAACACAGCTGCATCACAGCCTTACGGCTTTCCCACATACCCCTGAGCAGTGTCTCATGAGTGCAGCTTGCCTCGAATCAAAGGACCTTTCCTGGGAGGGAACTGGAGCAGCATAGAAGAGCCTTCCTTTGCTGTCCTCCTCTGTGCCCTGCATAACGCTCTGCTGCGGAGAAGATGCTGGGAAGGAGCCTTGCCCCTTCTAAGCCAGGCTTTTCACATGCAGGTCTTGGCTGGGTCCACATACTTTCACTCTCGCCCATGCTAAAACAGCACACTGTAAGGCTGGCAAGATGGGCAATGAGCTGCTGTCATGATTGCATACTGAACAGGCAATGTTAGAGACTAAACGTGCTCAGAAACCAGATACACTTTTTGTGACAGAGAAATTTAACATTGAGTGACATGCTGTCCCTGCCCTGCAGCAGGGGAGACAGCGTGGTCCAGGAGGACACTGAGTGGGCAAGTGGAGCAGTCCTGTCCCTGCAGTGTGTGGGATGAGCCCCCTTCCCCAATCATTCACCCCCTCACACACACACCCCCTTGAGCCCTTGCAGGGTCTCTGGCAGGGCACCCTGGCAACCCTCGGTGCTCAGAAGGCACGGTTCAAAGGCAGCTACTTGTACTAACCTTCCCAAATTTGCCTGTTACTATGCATCAGACTTTGCAGAACAGACACTTGCAAAGCAGTACCCAAATCTTTACCTTGCTATTGTTACCGATATTGCTCAGTTTTAGCATTCTTATGTGATACTTCTTGCCAGGTACTTAGAATGGGACCTACCTTGACCTGCTTGAAAGAGAATGAATAGCTGCTTATTCTGAAATTGTAGTCCTTTTAAATGTTGTCAGCGTAGATTACGTTACACATTCATTGATCTTGCTTCCAAAGCTTTGATCTGCAGGGGAACTGAGGCAGAAACAGTTCCCTCTCTCCCTCTCCCTCTTTTTTTTTTTTTTTTTTTTTTTTTGATGCACTGAAATAGGAATTAATTGTGCACACTGATTAAGACAGCATGGTTGTGGTAGGGTAAGTATCAAATCTTTGCTGAAAAATAGGTCCTAGATAAACTGTTTTCAACACAGCACCTACCTCCACATGATGGTAAACTGTTTAACTGGCAAAGATCCAACCCCCTCCCTGAAAATAGCTTATTAACACCACAGGAGATATTTATTGTTTTGGACAAGTTCCTTTAACTTGCAGGTCTGCTAATTGAGGTCTATTAATACTGTTTACCTGTAGATTGTGCAAAATGAAGAAACTTTCAGAAAGCTGAACTTGGAAGTTGTACATTTCCAAAAGCTTGCTGGGGCTCTCAAATAAAGTTAAGTCTGACACAGGCTTTTGCCTCCACTGATGTTACCTTCTAACAGAAATGTCATATTCATGTAGATGCAAGCAAAGAACCAAAGAATCAAATATAAAATCTAGAGGAAGAATATAAAGTATCTAGAAATGGGATACCTCAGTGAAATGTTTGGCTAGCCATGAAAGCACATATCTTAAAATACAAAGGAAAATAAAGTCTCGGAAATAATAAGTACAGACAACAAAATCTGAGCATATAGTCTGTTATTTATTTGGTTGAACGTGAAATATATTTTATTACTAAATAGTTGCACTGAAAAATTCAAAAATCTTTTTTTCCTGATGCTCTAGAATGACACACATCTATAATTCCACAAATACTTAGTTCTAGGAAAAACATAAAATTATTAAAAGTTCTGTGTAAGTGACTCACAAAGAAACTGTAATGATATTTGCAGGAGACAATACATGTCTCTAATGTAATATGATTTGCTTATGATACAACAATATGTGAGTTTTCGATACAGCTAGGTGGACAGGAAGCCTCAGCAAAAGAATATGAGTGAAATGATTAGAAACCTGTTAGTAAGCAACACTTGCCTACCACAGTATGAATACTGACTGCATATGCTGGACTTGCTGAGTTAATGTGGTTAATAATGAGTTTTACTAAACTGACTTCCAGCTGAGTCACGCCGTGAGATCCTCGTTTCCAGAGAACCTGAGGAGTTAGACCGGTTTCTTGCTTCAGACATGCCTGGCTTCCTCCTGCCATGCTGCTTTTCCATGGAAAGCAAGGGCACAGAGTGAGGGAGCCTAGTACACACGCAGGTCGTGAGTTTTGTGCATGTGTGGCTTTAGGGTATGGGCAGGATTTTCCTCTCACACAGTAGCTCACGATCTCTCAGATTCCCAGCATAGCTGCCCATACTGTATGTAAAGAAAATTCTCCTTAAGTTAGAAACTATTGCTAAACTTTTCAAAATTGTTGGAACTAGATCCACAGACACTTAGAATTATGATGCCGATTGTTGGTAACAGCTAACATTTAGGAAGCCAGCTTCCAAAGTGGAAGCTTTGAATCAGGTGTCCCACTTACCTAAATCCTTTGTGGAAAGAATTAAGTGTCTCGGGGGAGGGTTTGCAGGTACCAGGTTAAATAAAAGATAAAGTTGTCTAAGCTGGTAAATAGGGAAAAGGAAATGGTATATATGGTAAAATGGTATATATGGTAAAATATTTAGGAAAAGGACTCGTATACAAATACCCCTTGTGGGCACTTCACTGGTCGTACTTTTGAAGTATGGTGAGAGAGATGAGAAGAAGGCTTTCCTTTCTATTAAATCTTAGTGACAAAACTTTCGCGAATTATCAGAGATCCTGGTTCAGTGCTCACCTGAAGAGAGTTACATATTGAAGTTATATATTCTAGGATAGTGCCCTAATAAATTGCTTTTTGCAGAGATACTGAGGTAGAAGGAGGGTAAACCACATAGCCACTGAATGTAAGCTGTGTTGCTCTGCAAAAAGGAAGTCAAAATTCAATGAAAGAGCAGAACTACTACTCAGTAGATTATTATTAGCATTAGCTAAATAGCTAATAAATAATTATTGTGCTAAATGTTGTTCATGTTGTACACAGAAACAAAACTAAACAGGTTCTGTAATATTTCAAGTTGTAGGCTCATAAAAAAGACAAAACATGGGAAAGGGACATGCTAAATGTTGTTACATGTAAAAAAGAAAAAAAAGTATCTTCTGCAGACAAAAATCAAGAAAAAAAATCAAGAAAATTATTCTGGTTGTTTTGGTCTATTTTACAGCAACATCTATGCTCACCATCTAAGATGAAAATCTGGTGAAGCCTAATTTTCTATGCAATCTACTAAATACTAAATCATAGAAAAAATGAAGAAAGCATCTCAGCAGAACACTCAAATTAATTTCCATCTAATATGTCCTGAAATCAGCATTACACTATTCATTTAAATCCTTGCCTTATAGTTTAAGTCAAAGAATCAAGTTGAACTATCATTATGGATTCTGTATATGTTCAATTTTAATCGAATGTTTTTATCACCTTTTTGGAAGGTATTCCAGTGGTTAATCTGAGATAGGACCTTGTGATAACTTTATTTGAAACTAAACAATAATCTTGTATTTGTAGAGGACTAATAATTTTGGATTATTGCATCAAAATAATGGTAGTAGTTGAGCAAGAGGATTTCTAACAGACTCTGGAAAACACTTTCTCATTTTCTAATTTTGAAATATTCGGGGAAGAAGTTGCTATCAAACAGGTTTCTTCATAAATTTTCCATAGGAGGCTTCTACTAGTCAAATGTTCTGAAGACCTGTCTTTCCTATATGTGAGTTTTGTGCAATGTTTTTACTTGCTTTACGCAGTGTTTTCCATTCCTCATTGACAGCATCCTCAGAGGACTGCTCTAACAGATAGTAAAGAGTTCCAATTACTAACCCTAGAGAGATACAAAATATTAGGCTTGAAAGTAATGACAAATTTTTAATATAGGAAAACTTTTATTAGTACAGAGCTGAATCTTTCCCATTCTAGGCCTCAGGAGAGTGAGAAAACATACTCTGGAATTCCAAATACAAAATACTAAGGCAATAAAGGGCATAAAAATATATTTATAAATCATGTATTGATTTTTAAAAATTTTAATGATTAGGAAGTACTAGAAAATTTGAAATACTATGCTAGGTCCCACAGACAGCAATTTAGCATGCAGAACATACATCTTAGTTTTGTAGTTCTAAACTTATTTATCAGCTCAGTGGAAATATATTTAGTAAAGAATTCTAAGCTTATATCCATACAAAAAAGATGTCGATGTATAGGTACACATAGGTAAAAACATCAAAGTGTGCACATTGTATAATAAACTAATGGACATGTGATTGAGTTACCACAACCTAGCAGGTTACTATTATCAATTGATAAATCACAGATACTTGTAGATATTTTTGCTTGCCCCATCTGGAAGTACTATGTATTTGCTTCAGGTATCTTTACTGAAGTTAAAACATTTTAACTTACAGACAATTCCCACAACTGAGCTGAAATGCAGTAACACTTTTGGTGATATGTTCATAGCATGTATGAATATGTGCACTTACATTTTAAATAGTACATTCCCAGTGCTGTTTAAATGTTGTGATACTGAAATATATTTCTATATTGACACATATACACAAATATGCTATATAAAAGAAGTACTTTAATAATAATAAAATCATATGCATTTAATTCACCAGTTTTGTGAGAAACAATAGCATTTTTTTTAGGTCTGTGAGCATTACTACACAATCAAATACTGCTGAAATATTTTGAAATTCTCACATTCTAGTCTTTGGCCTGTAAATGAATAAAGAGATGGATGCTAAGTAAGAAGCAATCAACCCACTCGTTCAAAGCCAACTGTGACCTGCCACCAGTGTATAGTGAGGAAGATTTACTGAACTTAAAAATCATTGTTACGAAGTGTTCGAGCAAGTCAGAGTCCAGTCTAAAAAGGGAATAGGTCTAACCAGCACCACCTGTTAGTAACCACCTGCCTCCCAACTGGCACCAGAATCCAGCAACATCCTCACAGAAAGCTGCTGGCTGAGTTGGTGAACACTGATACCAGTTGAGAAATTAAGTTACAAGATACCTGCAGTGCTATCTTCAAGTCTAAGGGACCACATGAGGATGTGAACATGTTTCCCAATTGTCTTATCCCTGAAATTCCCTAGGAGGTTTCCAAGTTCCTCCTTAGCTTTAAGCATAGGCTTAAACAGCTCTATGTCTTTCTAGACAAAAACATTCCCTTCCACAACACTTCAGATTCTTAATAAAAAGAATATAAGAATTATATGGAAAACTAATTAACAGCTATGCAAATCTTCATTCCCTCAAAGAAAATTTGAAAAGGAGAATTAACAATAGTCAAAACTTCTTCTCTCAAAAGTCTGCAGAGCTTCATTCAGTCTTAACAAATTTACAAGGAAATCAATAATGCCAATAACCAAATATTTGATGACATCTGGAATTTCTATTTTTATTAACATAATTGCTCCTGTAGCAAAAATGAGAAAACTTCAGCTAATTATTTATTTAGCTAATTATTTAGCTAATAAATAATTATTGTGCTAAATGTTGTTCATGTCATTTGTTATAATAATTTTAGAATTGGAATGACATTTTTTTCTCAATTTTCTGTCTGATCAGTGAATTTATCTATGTTATGGGCTGACTAGTACTGTATATAGTAGTTAGGAATTATTTAAGAAAACTTTACTGTACCCCAAACTCATACTCTTACATTCATAAAAGAAAGATTAGATTAAAAGGCACCTTGGTTGGAGATGAAAACATTAATGATAGAAAAGAGGAGATTCAAACTAGCTGATGAATAAAAGTAAAATATGTAAAATAAAAATCTCAGGATGCTAAAAATATGATTACCTTGGGGTAGGGGGAATAATAGCACTGAAAGAAGACAAAACCCATTATGATGAAGATGGCCAGAAATATTAAAACATTTTTGTTTTGTGTTTAGAAATAAAATTGAACATAGCTATGGTTCTCTATGTACCCAGGTGGCAGTTATGGCAAATGCAAGCCTGTCTTCATCTCTCTTGCATAATTTTTTCACTTGAGTTTCTTCCATGTGCTGTCAAGACATTGCTGTTTCTGCAGCCACATGATGAACTGGAGCAAGGAGCTCGTATAACATGGCCACACAAATAGCTGCATGTTCCTATCTAATCCAAATCTAATCTAACAGGATTTGGCCAGAAAAAGTGCTTAACACTTTGATAAGATAATCACTGAAAAATGATTGGCAATACATTCTAGGATCATTATATTTAATTGTGTTCTAACTAGTTGTTTGTCCACATGGGACATTGTTTTTCTGCCTCAGATTAGCATGAAGGAGGCATCAAAATGGGTAAGGTAGCAAGTAGACCGAAAACACTGTTTAAGAACATCTCCCTGTAGTTTGGTGGGAGATGGGGGAATCAACATCATATATAAGAAAGACTTTCCATGGGAAGAGGGAAAATTCTCTTCAACTTGTCAAAAAAATCTTTTTTATTAGTAAGAGGTAAGACCAAATGAGGCAAGATGTGCTTCAGAACTTCTGTTATTGACAGAAAACATCTTGGTATATGGGCTAATTTAGTACTAAAGACTTGTGAAGCATTCTTCTGCTAACCTGTTCTGTGCTTTCCTTTCATGTCGTTGTCTGTAGAGCTCTTCATGTTGTGGAGCTATGTTAAGAGTAGAGGTCTCCACAGAGCAGCAGAATGGGAGAGGGAAAAGAGGTGCAAAGTACATAGGAGATTTAGAAGGCTTCACCTGCTAATTTCAATTTTTCAGGAGAATTTAGGGGTCCTCCCACATTCCAGAGACATTTGCTACAGAACAGATCTGAATCTACAATTTAGAGCTAGAAACATTGATAAAACAACAAACAAGTTGTCTTGGAGTATCTTGTATCCACTTGGACTACTTGCGCAGTAGTGACTGCACAACCAAACATTGCCTGACACAGCAAGATAAGTACAGCTCACAGTGATCCTGAGATCTTTTGTTTTCTCAAAATACACAGGGAGGAATTTTAGCAATATTTTACAAACAAAATCAGTAAAATAACAATTGAGAGTCTGGAAATATAATTGAAGGCTTCTCTGACTCAGCAATGCTCAGACTGAGCAAATCTAGTAGCACTGTGGAATTTCTAAATGATGAAATGAAATTCGGTGTTGTGTTTAACATGACCTATGAAATTTTTAATCATTTAGCTTGGCAGCAATCCCAAGATATGTGAAATAGAAAAAAAAAAAAAAAAGCTTATTTTCAGTAAATGATCTAAAGTAAGGAAGAACAATTAAAACCTAAGCAACAACATACAATGGAAAATAGTTACTGTCAAAAAAAAAATTACATTATCTTGTATAGAATTACTATTTTGGTCAATTAAAGTGACTATATTGACAATATATATGAATTTCAGTAAGGAATCCTACTTAGTACTATGTGCATTCTGATTCAAATGAAGACTATAGACAGTGTGGCATACATTAAATAGAGTAACAGCGAGATGAGAGATCAAATATGACAAATCTACAAATATAAACTAAAGGGCCATTTCCAGATCTGTTTTTGTTCATTATCAGTGGTATAGAGGAATACAAAATTATTGTTCATAAAGCGTGTAGATGACACAAAAATGGAGAAGTGAAAAATGACATACTGAAGTCACTGACTGATTCAAATCTTACAGAAAGGTGGATATGTTCGACCCACCTTTTTTTTTTTCCAGGAAAGTACGAGGGATTTTGTGTTAAGATCTCCAAAACATCATGCTTAGAGGATAAGAGACTAATTTTAGCAAAAAGTGATATGGAAAATGACTTAGAAATCATACTGGAAGATGAACTTAGTATGTACTTTCATTAAGACACAGGACCAGAAAGCTTTTTTGATCTAAAACCATGGAAATTTTGAACGGAGATATTAGTACCTTTTATATAAAGAGAGATGACGCTGTAACTTCAATACTGTTATTTAGTGATTGCCTGTTACTTTGAAAATCACTTTAATGAACAATGATGGTTTTAGAAGAGTTATTGAATAGATATGAGGCCAGAAACCTAACTCATAGCAGGACCCAAGAAAATCTGAGTATATTTATCTTAGTCAAAATATAAGAAGAATTTATTTTTTCACAAACTCTGATAAATAGAAAAGCAAAAAATTAAGATTTAAGAGTTCCAAAGATGAGGTCAAAAGAGAAAGCTAGAAAAATTCTTATGAGAAATCAGATTTTTTTTAATAGTGATTTTCAGCATTTTAATGGACAGTGGAACAACTTATAAAGGGACATAGATTCTTGATGCACTTCAAGTGTTTAGTTCTAAATTAAATGCATTTCTACATCATGACTGTCAGCTAGATAGAAGATATGGGATAGAAGAACTATTGGAAGAAAATTTGTTCTGTTCCTTGTTCTATGTAGGACAACATGAAAAATTGGAATTCCAACCTTAAATATATTAGTTTATGATTTTGATATGAATAACCACATTTTACTCTTTTTAGATATAGCTGGACATTTTCTAGATAGTGATAAGTGGTGTTATTTTTTAGGCAATTAAAAGCAAGTTCAAATGACCTTTAGGGATAAATGCGTACAACATGTTGTCTTAGTTCACAGTCAGTTTTCACTTCTAAAGAATAATCAATAGCCACATGAGGAATCATATCTTAAAGAAATGATCAATTAACTGGGAACTATTAAAAAAACCCTGCTTGTTGAGGGACATTTGTGACACAGTTTGTTGGAGAAGAGGTTGAATAACTACTTAGAAAATGGCTGAGCCCAGAAGAGGCTTTACAAGAGTCTAGATATTTGTCTTAAGATGTGGTCGTAAAGAACATGAGTACTTTTGACTTGTTAGAAAGTCTGTGATGCTGAAGGTCTGAAGAAGAGACCTGAGAATATCTTCCACAATAAAAGTGTCTGTCCTTTTCCCATAAAATCCTTTACAGAATTTAGGGAAACACCTTGAAAGTTATTTATAATGATCTTTGCACTTAAAGTGATTATCTTTAAATTTCATATAAGTTAGCTCTCTAGGATGGGTGATTGGTTGAGTTACCTTTAACGTCATCTTTTTTTTTAGCAGGAACTCAGGCTTAATGATAAAGTTGTGACAGAGCAACTCCTATCACAGGTGTAAGGTTTATTTATTTGGTTAATATTTTCACTTTTATATGTAATATATAAAACAGAAACCTTACGCTTATCTTAAGGAGAAAAAAAATATTAATATTAAAACCCCAAAGCAAATGAAATAAATAAAACCTGCCTCTTAATATTTAATCACTAAGTATTTAGAGAAATAAAAATTATTTCTTATGTAAGGAGCCCCACAGCTTGGACTTTAAAAGTTTCATTTATATTCATAGTACCTGAAGAGTTTGATTAGGAGCAAGGTCATATATGACAATGAAACACTTGAAAATGTGCTTATATATGTGCTTATTTAGAGGGTCTTTTCTCTCTGACATAAATATTTTTCATACATTGTGCTTTTATATGACACTGACCGGACATATTGCTGACAACTCAGCCACTAAAAGTGAATAATGCTTATATCCTTAGAACTGAAGTTACAAATAACTACATTAGAATAAATAAAAATAAAACCAGACAATCATGAGAACACAATTGACCAGCTAACAGAAGAGCTGCATTTATCACAGAAGGATATTTAAAAAAGCCCTGAGAAACAGAAATATTCCCAAAGATTACTATGAACATGATCTATAAAAATTCAAGAGCTCAAGTACAAAATTGTCTGTCTTCAAAATAAGGCAAATATTTGGAAAATCAGGAGCCTACATTGTGATTTTAAGCCATTTTTCATAATGGTTTATCTTACATAGCATGCATATGAGACTATGTTCTCTTTTTAAAGACGGCTGAAAAAGATGGTGTCATATTTCAGCTACAGTCCGATTTGACAGACTATCAATCCTATTGTGCACATTTCAATGTAAAGTTTTATGCCCTTGAACTCTTGCACAGACAAATAAATATGTTGCAGAATCACAGTAATTAGTTTCCTCAACCAGAATTAACTAGAATTAGTCAACTACTTTAACAGGTTTTTAAGTAGCTGACTAATTCTAGTTAATTCTATTTAACTCTAGTTAAAATCTGTTTAAGCCTAGTTAAAATCTATTTAAGTCTTAAGCTGTGGGAAGCTGAACTTTGAGCTCAAATAACAGCAATATTATCTAATTGTGTGTTTGTAGCTAATGAAATTACAACTTTACTTTTTAAGATTACAAATGAGAATTGTTTCTTACATACAAATTAATTATTTTTTTCAAATATTTTTTGAATGAAAATAATCTACAAATCACAAGTAGCAACATGTTCAGCATTTGAAATCTGGAAATAGAGCTATATGTTATGTTTCCTAAGTAGAGGTAAGTGTATCAGGACTTCTGTTAAAATATATGATAATTTCTAATTTTAATCACAAACTTGTGATGTTGAAAAATCAATACAATGAAAAATCTTCTAAAGTTGAAGAATGTGAGTAGGTCATACAGGAACAAAAACCTGAAGTTGCTAATATACTTGACCAATAGAAGAAAAAAAAAACTATTCTTGAAATTGAAAAGCTAGACTAGACCTTACATTCATTGCATCTGGATGTAATAGCTTCACAGCAGAAACACAAAGTGGAACTTGCTCAGCTACAACAGCAGATAAGAGAGCTTGAAAGAGACCTTGCAGAAGCCAGGAAACTTTGTAGTAAAAAAGATCAGGTATGCTTTTGCTGTGAGAATGAGCAAAACAGCTATCTCATTAAAAATCACACTGCAGATTAAAATATGACAGAGTTGGGCCTGCACTACTTCATACACATTTGTTATAAATTCTATACAGAAAAAAATTTATCGCCAATTTTGTAAGTACATATTTCTCTGATGTTTGTCTCTAGACTCAAGATATGTTAGAGTTTGTGATAGCAATTCTGTCAAAATACATATCGATAAAATAAAATGAATACAATAATATGACTTCTACTGTTTTGTTTTTAGATTTTTTTTAAATGAATTTGCCAGTTTTAACTCTAAATCCCATTTAGATGCATTTTCAATATCAGAAATTTACCTTGTGTTACTTTTTATTGGGATAAAAATGTACGTAGGCCTGGGGAGTTTTTATTTACTCTTTTTACCTCACACTGTAAATGTTTCCTGTATAAAAATATTCATAAGGTGAAAAAGTTTGTTTTTATTAATTATATAATATCCACAGTGCTAAACTGTATAATAAGCAGAAATTATACAATAAACAGAAATAATTTGTATTTATTTGGGAACTTTACAAATACATAATTTCATCTAGCAATGAAAACATTTAGGATACTGTAATTATTTCTGTGTTTATTGCATTTTTAAAATTCCCTTTTGACTAGAATATTAGAAATAGAAAAAAACTAGCAAATCTCTTTCTTCCCTGGCCTCCCTTTTTTGAGAGGGTTTCAGAAAGAGTTGTACAAGGTATAGTCTGTCTGTCTGCAGACAACTTAAAAATCTACTTATGAGGAAAAGGTATTAACTGTTTGAATATACAAATCTTTTTTTTTTTTTTTTTTTTCAAGAAAAACAACATAGAGAAATGATCACCCCCACAATCTCTTTCTAGTAATCAGAACCTCTCTATTATTCAGTGAAGCAACAGACTGAAATGGAAACATAACAGTGGCAGGATATTATGTGCTGTCTATTAAGTTTTACACACCTGAAAAAATATGTTAATACAAATAATTGTTGTCATGTTAACATTGCAGGTATCAAGCTGTCTGAAACAATTTTACATCCTCAATAAAGAATGTTTAACATTTGAACCAAAAACAGTACAGCACGAATAATTAAAGGCTTAAGTTAAATACATAGACAGTCATTTAAATTTAGATCTGCAATAACATTTACTATTATTCTCAAAGGCTTTGACTGTGCTTGACAGAAACAAAGTACTCTGGGATTAATTTCAAGAAATGGTGCCAACTGTGCGCAATTTGCTGTAATTAAGACATGAAAGAGTGCTAAATATTCAGATTAAAAGAAGCATGATGGAGCATGATAGAGAATCAAGGTGTGGCATCAAGCCAACGGAGCACCGTCACTCATGAACACTCACTAGAGATTGATATGAAACCTGCACCAAGAAACTTGTAGCATGTGCCTAAGAACCGTATATAAAAATTTTAAAAACATAGTACTGTATCTTAAGGGAAAAGTCAAGCTTATATGTGACATCTTCAAATAATAATAAAACAAACAAAGTTTGTCCCTTTGTACAGATAATAAGTTTAAACAACAAGGAAAAAAAGTAGCATGGTATCTTTTTTTCCCGTGACTCTGGGATATCCCTGTGGCCACATTAACCTACAGCATATGCCTGAGTGCCAAATGAAAGAGCTCCATAGCAGTTGGCACCAAGAGGTTAAATATCCCCCCTTCCTTTTCTTTCTTTCTTTTTTTTTTTTTTTTTAATTCATCAAATCCTTTTCATTTTTTTAAAAGGAGTATTCATTTAGATCAAACTGCATTTCCCGCTTTTCTCTCAGAATTACATGGAATATTTCTTCTTGCCTTTGAACTTATAAGTATTGATTAATGATGTATTTATTGTAATACTGAATCTTTTCTTCAGTAGACTTTTTTAAATTAAAGTCCTTGTAACTTTTTGATCCTAGAGGAGATGTGGGTACTTGACCCAGTTGCTAATGAGGTGCTGTATAATATCACGTATCCTATAGCTCAAAATAGCAGGATGCAGTATAAAAAGTACATCATAAAAGGCACTATTGGAATGCTTTTTGTCTTCACAGGCAATACGCAAAAGAGATGACCTTCTGAGAAAGTCGGAAGCCGATTTCCTGCAGGCAAGGGAAGGTATCAAAGCAAAAGTGGCTGAGGTGGAGCACCTTGCCAGTGTGGTCAAGAAACTGAAAGCGAGTATCCAGGACACACAGAAAGAAAAGAATCAGACGGAGAGAGAAACCGTCACACTGAGAACTGAGATTCAGCAGCTAAATCAGGAACTGCAGGGTGTGCATAAGCAGTGCAGAAAGACAGGTAATAATGTACAAAAATAGTAATATTACAGAAATGTGAATTTGGCACAGTCTAATGGAATAGAATTTTCAATCATATGGACATATGATTGCTGTAATCAAATGAATATAAAAGGTTCCCTGTACTGCTTTAGGGTAAATTTACAGCTATACGCTGCGACTTTGTCAGAACTAAATAAACAGAAGTGAATTTTTTATTTCTATTTCTGCTATATGTTCTTTGTATTGTTTCAGGAAAAAAACATCTATTTCTGTCTGAGAACTCTGGCTCATTCACTGGCAATTCATGGTATAATTTGATCTTAATAAGTTTGATATCATTGTTAGTATTTTAGGTGACTTTTTTATACTGGTATGATTAATTCCCAGCATATAGATAAAGAAACAGCTTTAGCAGTGGCATACTAATGAATATAATTTTTTTTTTGCAAGAGAACAGTAATCACAAAAGCAAAATAAGATATAAAATACAAGCACACATTTGATTATGACCAATAAACAACTTTAAATATTTTTTCTCAGTATTCTGGGCTTTTACAATGAACATCTGTGTTAGAACTAGTTTTCCAGATAAGAAAATGCAATAAGGAAATAGCATTATTAATATTTTTGATGTCACAGCATAGTAAAGTTTGAAATATGCTACTTT
The DNA here is from genome assembly GCF_028389875.1 of Rhea pennata. Taxonomy (NCBI): domain Eukaryota; kingdom Metazoa; phylum Chordata; class Aves; order Rheiformes; family Rheidae; genus Rhea; species Rhea pennata. The sequence goes on along the minus strand of NC_084664.1, from coordinate 121,105,617 downwards.
TACCAAATAAAATATTAATAAAGTCATTTGGAACATAACAGACAGCCTGTGTCAACCCCTTAATTTTCTCTTCCACTATTCACAACATTGCCAGATACGTGTTTCTGGATAAAACCCCCTAGAGGTCTGCTGCAAATTCTTTTTCAATACAACCAGATCATTGCAGATAATTGTATTACACAGGGTATTGATCCAAAATCGTTGTGCACCGGAAACATCTGAAAAAACATGATTATAGCTTTCTGTTTATTGTTCGTACATCATATAAGCAGGCTTTTGTGTGAATCACCTGTAAGAAAGGCAAGGTGGAAACATCAGAGAAATTACCTCTTTACAAGAATCTATTGATCACTTTAAATCAAAGAAGTATGTTTGACATAAGATTACCTGCCAGTTTGAACATTAGGTACACTATGTTATAGCCTGGGGCAGTTGTAAGTCTGACAAAGGGATTGTAAATAAAGCATGCAGCTGCTAGCGCCTCTGGCTTGGGATCAACCAAGGCTCAAGTCCAAGGCATAGGTAAACTTAAAATAATTTAACCCTTTTTTACCAGGACGTTGTGAGTTAAAACTGAGAGTTAAAGAATTGTGACTAAATCACTTGTTGTATGTTTAAATAGGGATGCCAATTACAAAGTACGCATAGTTGGATCTGCCTACAAATCAAGATTGTAATAAAAAAAATAAATTTTGGAAGATTCCTTTTTTCCCAAGCCAGTAAATCAAATCTTTAAACTATTTCTAAGAACTTTTAAAACATTTTTAAAGATGCATTTCTGAACAATACAATGACAATGTTTCAAAAAAATGGTAGTGGCCTTATAAATTATGAAATTTGAATAAACCTCAGTTGTCATACAAAGTTTTATCTCTTACATATACAGATAAAGAGCTGAAAAACTTTGAGGGGAAGAGGCAAGTATTGCATGTAAAATATTTGTTTCTTGATTGCAAACTCAGGCCCAATCCTAGGAGCCGATAGGTAATTAACTTTACTCAAATAAGTGGTCACATTGATTTCAATGAGATCATCTAGTAAAGAAAGTTGCTTACACATGTATTGACAGAAATGGATCCAAAATGATTTACTCTGACAAACAGAGTTTCGTCATATATTTTATTTCTTACTGAATGATGGCAGCTTAAGCTTGTCTATACTAAATTTGTTGTAGCTTATACAGCTCATTTTTAGATGTGAAAGCAAACCTCTTATAAGTTGTTTATTAGATTGTGTTGTTATTTTAACATGTGTTGACATTACTAAACATTTAACTCAATAATTCACAGTTTCAGATGCACTTGAATTTTAGTAAAATGACCTGTAGGTGATACGTGCTCCTTGTTAAAGTTCAGCTGTTTATGTTAGCTGTGTTTCTTCCTGGGGCACAAATTCAAGCAGCTTATATGTACTGCTTTTTACTTACAGAAATGGTGACTGTTGTCTTGTTTTTGTGAGACGTGGGGTTCTGTTACTGTCAGTGAGAAAAGAACAAAGCAATTTTTTAAGGAAATTGATCTTCTGGATGTTCAGAACACATAATAAAGATATGATAGTTGAATTTAGATCCTGTGCATATGGTGAACATTGTTGGATTTTAAGGATAATAAATGCAGAATCACTTTAGCAGAGCACAAGTGTTTTTCTTTAAAGGAGTCTATCCATTTAATCTAGAAAATATTGATTTCAAACTTCATTGAAGCCTGATGTACTTATCACTATTTAATATTATACTACAGCACAGTAAAAAAAACTTTTTTTATTTATGATCATGTGAATACCTCTGTTATGATACCTACTGAGCTGCTATCGTTGAAAGCTTCTTCATTTTTTAAATTTTCTGGTGTCAAATTTCAAAATCATTTGGCTATTAGATAGTGAAGGGAATGCTTCCTATAGATTGCTTCATGTGAAGCACTTGTTCTAATGATCAGTTTAACTCCACGATATCTTAAAATCTAACTAGCTAAATGTGCCTATGTGCCTGAAGCCATATATTTATGGAAAAGTAAAAAAACAAATACATATGTATGGATGTGTGTGTGTGTGCATATGCACACACAAGCGCATGCCCGTGCACAACCATACATGCACATACTCAGGGCCAAATATTTAAATTAAAACCTATGAACATATATCTTTTAGGAAAATGGTCAACAAAGAACAAAGGAAAAAATGTCTTTGTCTTAAATCACTTATTTTTCTGAGGGAGCTGGCAGCATATAGCTATGGTTTCTCTTGGTCTAAGGAAAGATTGCCATCTGTTGGATGACCTTGGAAAAGAACGGCTTTTTACTATGCATGTGCTCTGTAATTCACGAAAAATCGTAATGAAATTGAAGATTTTCAGTTTAAGTTGTATACGTTATGATTGTGACATCTTCGAAGGTCTTTTCAAAACTGCAATCCTAAATTCTCGATTGACTTACATTTCAAAATAAGAAAACAATAAGTGTTTGCTTTAGAATGAACTAAATGCAGACTGTCTGCACATACAGTAGGATTTGGTAGCAGTTTAAACGGTCGCACAATATTGAACCCAAGTTTCTTTAAGTTTACTAGAATATGTTGAAAGAGACTTAAGACAACTATTAATATATTTGTGGCACATTTTCCTGTCAAGATTTGGGAACTGAATGAAGCTCTTCTCTTGAAAACAGTATTTGTCTAGCTCTTACAGGGGGGTTGCATTGCATTACATTTAAAACAAAAATATCACTCGGCTTGGGTTTAAAATGTAATGCTTTTTTTTTTTATCTTTCAGCCCAAGAACTTGCCAGTCAAGATGAAAAACTTCTTCTAATGGAATCCAGCTTGAAAGCAGCTCAAGAGCAGCTAAGTGAGCAAATAGCAGAAACAGTTCGCCAAGAACAGAACAGTAGAAAATCACAGACACAGCTGAAGACCCTGAGAGAACGTATTATAGCTTCTGAAGAAGAAATTAGTGATTACAAGTGAGTTACTGCTTTTTTAGTATTTGAGAAACAGAAGACATTAAAGTTAACAGTGAATCCTTTTAATATGTATTGTATTAAACATTTATCTCAGGTAAGATATAGCGTAAATGTGTGTTCTATAACTCTAGTGAATAAACTATTAAATCTAAATGGTTGATTATTGTACACTGTAAAATATTTTGAGCATTTAAAAATTTTGGATGTTGGAAAAATACTATTATTAGGGATCTATTTTATGTTACAGATTAAAAAGATTCTCTATTGTTAAAGTAAAATAATATATGGAATTTATTTATTACCTATATATTAATGGTATTCTCATCTTCCTCTTTTTAGAGACCAAAGGTTACATATGGGTCTTATTGTCTTTCTTTTTTGTTAAAGAGGCTGCTTCTAAGCAAGCCACTACAAAATTAAAGGAAATTTGGTGTTTGAACTTTTAGCCACAACAGCAAGGCACATATGAGGTTGCTAACATAAACTAGAAGGAAAAATGCATACTGTACTTTAGAGTCTAAAGTTTACACTGATAAAAGTACCTCTGTTCTTATGAGACCAATTTTGCGTCTATTTGATTAAATATTAAGTCTGCAAATTTAATTAAAAATGTTAACCTTCAGCATCTGTGTCTTTTGATAAATTAGCAAACTTTTAGCATATTTTTATATTGAGCCACAAACTGATTCATTTTTCCTATTTTTTAAGATTTAGAGTGTGGTAAAAATGACTCATTTCGGTTGATTCTTTTTTCCTTATTGTATGGAAATAGTTACTCTCTCCTTACTCAGGTTAGTTTTTTTTACTCAATCACTAGATATACAGACTGAATCTCACGCTATTTTGTAATGTCACAGAACACAGATGAATACTTTATACAAGATAGCTTGGCTGCAAAAAGAAGTCTGTTCATTTGGTGATGGACTGAACATTGAAAGCTAAACGTTTGTCTCAGATTTGTGACAAGCATCAAAGACTGCATCAACAAATCTCCTCTGAGAGCAGGTTTGTTAAGTTTAGAGGCAAAAAACATCATGCTTCTAAAATCAAAATATGATAATGTTATAATTTGTATGCTCAGTGTGAGTGACTTTTACACTCGAACTTTAACCTTTCTGTAGTTCAAATATTTTAAGTTAATTTATCTGCAGAAGACTGGGAAAAGCTCCCATGGAAAAAAACATTGTGTTCAGTAATGTGTCTTCATTTCTCTAAATAAAATAGCTTGGTGGTTTTCAACCTGTAGTTATTTCTCTAAAGACATTACTAGTACTCCTCTAGGGAGAGTAGTGTCACTGATTTGCTTTCCTAACCTAACTTGAATCTTTTGCCACAACAGCTTTTCTTAGCCATTTTCAAGAGATTCCGCTCAGCTGCCAAAACCCCATGTATGCCAATCTCTGTAGATACTTCTTTGAGAGTAAAAAGCTTACAAGTTGCTGAGACTACGGGTTGTGAGTAACTTAGCGTGAGCTATCGGTGGAAGGAGGGGATTGAAACTCCCAGCTGTGTCTGATCGACTGTGTGGTGAAACACAACTTCTGAGAGAGCAGGAATTTCTCAGCAGATGCGTGAAACAAGTTTTACTAATATTAAAACAGATTATAATCACTAGAAGACTTTCAGGGAGACTTTAGTGCAATTTTATACTGTACATTCTGTGAACAAATCAAAACTTGAATCGAATCTGTTAACATTAATTGTTAACTAACCTACCGCTTTCTATCCTGTTTTCTGTATTAGTTCAGATTTTAGAAGTTTATTATATTATTGTATGAGCATAATAAGCTTTGGCTTAGAATAATCTTTTGTTAGCTCTATAAATTACCACAATAATTTTTTCTCCACTCTTAGGTTAAATTTCAACCTTATATTTGTAACATCATTGCTTTTAAAAAGTACTGTGACTCATTATGGAAGGGTATAGTCAGAGAAATGTTTGCTGAATCCGGAAAAAATAAAACTATATTTAAAACAACAAAACCAAACTAATAAAGATAAAAACTAAACAACAAATATTCAGAGATTTTTCTCTTTTGAGATCCCCCTTTTAAATAAAATTTTATTGTATACCTGAAAATCAACCATGCTGTTCAAGTCAGTCCCTGCTATGTTCTGCTCCTTGGGAGACAGAGAGAGCAACGGATCTCTTTCCCTGGGGTCTTCTGGGACCAGGGGTGTCACAGAGGTTATGCTCAGCCTCTCTGAAGGGTACTGCATGTGTTGTAAAGCAGCATCCCTTCGGTGCTGACTTATTCAAAGTCACGCAGTCCCGGAGTTTACCTGCCTTCCCACTTAGTGAATACAGCAAAAGTAGCTGGTATCAAGGCGAGAGCGTAGGACCATAGGAATTTGCAGTGTAGCATAAATTGGTGCATTAAAACTACACAGAGAGCTAATATTCTGCTCTAGCTGTTGTGGGGCCTTTGAGGGGAAAAGTCCGTTTCTGTATGCTTTTATTTCCTTGTTGTAAAAACGTGCATTAAAAGTTATTTTTCCTGGAAGTGGTAAAAAAAGGAAATGATTGGATAGGATTTAAAAATAATAAAAGGTCCATTATTTTCACTAGTTTACCAGAACAAAAATAAGGAACAGTAAAAATATTCTCTGCTAATTTCATTGGACGCCCAGAACACATATGTTTTGGAGAAAAACAGCAGAAAGTTATAAGAAGTGAAAAGCTTTTGTTTTTCTTTGTATTATTCTGAACGAAGTAAACCTAAAGTAACATCCTTCTGCCCCCCACCCCCCCAATATAAGCCTGTTACACTTGAAAGATTTGTTCGGAATGTCCAGTGGGAACCTGGAAATCGTAATAATTTGTAGTATCGATTGTGTGAAGCTATGCAGCTGGGGCCTCTAGTGAATAGACAGGAATAGACATTTTATTGATTAACTTTTACAGTCATATTTTCAAGACTCTGCTGCAACATAATTTTCACTTCCCAGCTTTGTGTTGCTGCATCATGAAACTTGGATTCTTCTCTCTTAACATTTACCCGCTTGAGGGAAACAGTATGGTCTGTCTCTTTTAAGCTGTGCTCTGCAGAAATGCATAATATTTGGCACAGTGAATTCTTCTAAATTTCCCCTCTGCTGTCACAATAAAAAGAGAAATCTTTAGAAGTAATGTTAATAAGCATTACATAACAAGTTGAACCCTCCTTCCATCATGCCCTAGAAGCTATTGTATAATAGTTACTAGTAATTTTTATCCTCCTTTATATTTTTATCTTTTTTTTTTTTTTTAAGTGGCTAAGATTTTGGCAAAAACAACCACCCCTCCCCACAATCCAAAATTCCAGAAGTGCTTAAAGTAATTTGCCACATAATGAAAGAGACATTTTTATAAGTTAGTGGAATTTTAAAAGGAAAGGAAGAAACTGTTACACTGAAAATCTGAACTGAATTATCAATAAAAATGATTTTTTCCAGGAGTGAAATTCTACATTAACTGAAGTTTCTGTAAAAATACATAGAAGCCAGGATTTCAATGCAATTATTTAGCAATTATTTAAAAAAGTGGTATATGTATATATACTGAAGTCTCCAATAAGAAAATCTTAGAAATTATTATTTTGCACTTCTTAAAATAACCATTTCCAGAAAAAATATGATATTGTGCCCCATCTAAAGAATTATTACATATTTGCTATTTTTTTTCAGTGTGGGATACATTCTACATTAGATGCCCAAGCCATTTCCCTTTCATATGTATGCACAATTACTTTAATACACTTGTAGTGAAAATCCTAATCTGTTTCTCATCATTTAATGAATGTTTATTATTAGCTACTCTTCATGCTAACTTTCATTTTGACCATACTTGTAACATAAGTTTAACAGTCATTTGCACAAAATAGGTTGAATATTCGACAGCATCATTACCGGATCTAATATGATTTAAACCTCCTTCATAACATTATTTTTTTAATTATTATAATATTAATATCTCGTAAGTATATAAATATTTAAGATACATGTGTCATGTCTCCTTTTGTGCTTCCTCTTTCATCAGAGACAGCATTGTGTGCACTGTACATAGCTCCAGCTGAGGCAGAAATATTCCCAATCGTTATAAAAGGTTCATCTTGCACACTATGTTCTAGTCTAGTACGGAATAATTCCTGTTTTCTCTCAAAGACTCAGAAAAAGTGTAGAGGAGTTTAAGGTAAGGATAATAGCATCAAAGAAAGAGACAATAACAGCTTCTCGAGGCCTCAGTGTCCACTGGACCTGGAACAAGCTTCAGGCAGAAATACTCTTGATTGGTTGAGGAAGAAGATAAATTGAAGAGTAGGTAAGTTTTCTTTTATGTAAGGAAGCAAAATATTTATCTAGTAAGTTGAACAAAATAGCCTCACATCTTAATGCCATTTTAGGCCACAGTCTTGGAAACATCTATGAATGTCAGTAGTCTTGTGAAGCCAATTACACTATGAAATTGTGAAAGGCTTAAATTGCAAGACATGACAATTACAAGACAATTGTCTTAATATTAAATGTTGTTCATTATTTTATTTTATAGCTCTGAAGCTTTGTCAGAGAACTTCTGAATTATGATTTAAACATTACAGGAAATACATGAAGTGACTGACTTCATTGTATTCTAATTCAGAACGGAAATCCCCCAAAATGTATTCTTTTGTGATTTAGAGGGGGAAAAGGCTTCTCTTTTGTGAACCTTTGTGGAGATATTCAAATGAGGTCAAAAGGTGTAGTTCAGTAAGTTTGATTGCTCAAGGTAGATAATCCACTAAATGCTCAGGACTAGATGAACAGTAGGTTAACTTTATTGCTCTACAATTTTTAAGAAGTTAAAAAACTCAAACAACTAAAGGTTTTTATCAATATTAAATAAATAAGGTGCCATCTAAGAGGGAAATGTCTCTCAGAGACTACAATTATTTACACTACACAAATTCAGGACTAGTTGGAGTATTTTAAGGTTTACCATGCCACAGCTGAAGACCAGGTGGCTCCATTATTTTATCTGTTCTAAATGACTGTATAAAACTACAGTTAAGAAATAAAATGCCCATGAGCCCATAGTTTTCTGAATACTAGTAGAAAAATGAAGATCAGAAGTAGGTGAAAATTTGTACTTTTCACATGTCATAGTACTTCTGACACAAAAATTAAATAATTTAATAAAATAATAACTATTATGTATGAGAAGACTGTCCTGGTCATCATGTTATCCTGAGAATATCTGTGTCTTCCCAGACACCAAAGTTATATTGGGAAAGGCTGAACTGATTGTAATGGAAATCTACCTGACAATCAGCATTTGCAGCGGCAGGAAAAAATATTTAAGAAAAGAGAGTATAAAATTAAGAAAGACAGATTGACTCATAAGAGTAAAATACAAATAGTCTGAATCAGGATTGATTTCAACATAATGTGGTAGAGGAATCCCCATTTATCGATCAACTTTAAAGCCCATGCACAGCACTTAAAAAGATAAAGTAAGCAAGGTCAGATAATCAAAGCATTTAAATAGTAAAAACAGCAACTGCCACTGTAGACTGCTAAAATAAATCCATAATACAAATTGCTTTAGCAAAAAGTGGATGAGCAGCTGATCTTCCTATTGAACTTTTATACTGTTCAGTGACCACACTGGGAAAAGGATTGGGAGAAATGCCTTGAAGATCAATAATGAGTGAGATGTAGCAGGGATTCACTCTGAACATGAAAGAATTACAAGTATGAGCATACAGATCTTGAAGAAATGTCATCAAGAAAGGACTATTCTTTAAAATATCATGCATATTATATGAACATGACATTAGCTGAAATTCTATTATGTTCTTTGAGCACTGAAAGCTTATTAAATCAGATATTTTGTTATTGTAAACCATGAAAATAAGACAAAAAGAAATAATAATATTAGGGAAATTACTTATAGGAATTCAATAACTTCTGTCTGCAAAACAATGAGCCTTTCTAATATATTAATTAATATAGTATTCAGTTGATGATGGTACTTTCCAACATTATATATTTCAAGAAGATATATTAAAGATAAGGGCTAAAATAGATAAATATTATTTTACTGTATCTCTTTTTGGACTCTAGTACTTTTTTTGACTTCACCATGCCTCTGTAATCGGTATGTTTAGTGTAAATATTATTCCTGCAAATCTGTACTAAATAACATTTTCATAGGTATTTTTAATGTTTTCTAGAAACTAGAATGATCTGTTGCAAGTGCTCAGGATTTCAATTCCTCCTAAACCTTTGTAGGCCTTTCACTATAAAGATGATGTTAAAAGTGTACTCTAGCTTTCATTTATACTTCATTTTTTCTGGTACTCCTTGAAAAGCATTTACGTGAAAGTAGCTCATTGTTTCATACCTGTTGTATTCATTTACAGTTTTATTATATCATTGCATGAAAACTACTGTATTTCTGTAGGCATAGTGCATCTTTTAAAAAGCAGAATCCTGCTTTTTTATTTTTGAATGTAATCTTCTTTCCATTTCAGGTTCATTGCCTTAATTTATAAAAAAGGAGTTACCATCAAAAAATAACAATTCAAGGTTTGAAGGCATTTGTATTTTAAACAATAAAAAGGTAGAAGAATTAAAACCAAAGATATACAAAATAGTCTATACTTTTTCTGATAGATAAGAGAGCATTCATATATTCTTTGAAGGCATTATTCAGCAACATATATTATAGGAACTGAGTCCCAAAAGCATAAAGATTGTTCACTATAGTAACTATATAATATGCTTCCTTGTAATGCACGGTTATTTTCAGCTAGTATTGGCTCCATATTTGCAGTATGAATTGCTGATTACAGCAATTTCAATGGTAAAATTGTGAAATAATATTCATAGTTGTCAGAGAAAGGTCAGCTTATTTGAATTCATTAGGAACTTGGAGGGCTATACAGCATGCTTTTCCTTTGGGATGCTTACAGTTATTGATTTGTGTACAGCTGAAGGAAAAATTAATTAGAATTATATTTCAATTAGCACTGGAGGCTGTATAATAATAATTATAATAATAACAACAAAGTTCTACATCAAAAAATAGGAGTCAGCAAATTAAATAATTGTCATTTTTAAAAATTAAAATTGTTATATTTAACTTATTTAGAATAATCTCTTCTGAATGGCCTAAGGAAATCTTTTACAGAACTTTTGTTAATACTCACCATACTTTTATTTGCACGAAAGTGCGTAAGCACTTACATTAATCTGGCATAAAGTATTCATAACTTTTCTGTCTAGGACTGTTCTTTAAAATGTTTATAAACCCAGAAAGCATTTAATTATTACAAGCTTAACTTTCCTTATGTAAGGAACTTTCCTCATATAACATGCATGATTATTAATTTGAAACTTTTGTTTAAACATATGAATAATTCTGTTATAATAAATGAGCTTATTTACATGATTACAGTGGTACTTTAGTTCTTAAAGACCTTTCGAGACCAAGAGCTATATAAAAAGAATGGAAATGTGTTATAGTCATTGTTGTCTGCTAGCTCCTTAAGTCTGAAAAATGTGGGTAGTACCTTGAAAAAAAGTTAAAACAGGAACCATGCCAAAACTGTGGGACAAAGGAAGATTGTCAGGCTGAGACAACACTTTGTGGAAATAGAAAGAGAGGTGGAGAACTTAAGACTTACACATAGCAATGATGCTCAGATGGTATGCATTCGTGTATTTGAAATCTTGTTTGTATTATATTGAGAAATACTGTACATGATTAGTGCATACTTCTGTGAACTTTTAACACTTCAGATGGATTAGAATGTCTTTTTTTGATCATATCCATATTGTTCACTGTGATAAGATTAGGTCCTGAGTCATTAAAAAAAGTTTGGCTTATTTCCATTACATTCAAACATGTTTTAAGTAGAAAAATATAGAATGCAGTTTTCCATATTGTGCATATATAACACATGTTTGAGATTAATCAAATCATAGTCACCTCTAATTAACCACAGGGAGCAATCCCAACATGGGACAGAGCCAGATGACAAAGAAGTGAAGCATATATTTAAAAGATGCAGCATATGAAGAAAAGAAAATAAGTTATGACTGCCTTAAGAATCCTGAAAAAGTTTTTAAGCTTGTGGTTCTGCGGGTGTGATTCATACAAACTGTCAAGTAGCCTAGGTTTTGTTTTGATTTTTTTTTTTAACTTGGACAACATTTCTAAAATTTTCCACAGCCAAGCTGTTGTATAGCTTAAGTTAAAATATTTTTTTCTGGAGTTAATCTTTTCCCTTCACCCTCCCTGATTACTAGAATCAAAAAAAAGGCCTTTGCTTTTTCAGATCAGCAGTTTTTGTTATACTTAATGTCTTATTTGTACATCAACCTGTTATGATTTACCTGAGTCCTTGCTACAGTAGTTCAAGAAAAGTAGTGATCAAGGTCTCAGAGGACTCCTTCCTCCAGCGTTGTTGAAGTAGGAAGCTATAGAGTTTGTATAAGAAAAAAAATGGTTTTGTGAGGAAGACAATTGAATACACAGCTGGACAACTAGATATTTTCCTAGTGTCTCCTGTAGAAGTCCGACAGAGTACTTCATCTAAACTTTTTTGAATACTCGGTCTTAGATTCTGTCATCTGATTTGTAGCAGTCTGAGCTTTCCTAGACAAAACTGAAGTCAATGATAATTTTCTTTGAACACTTGAAGACCTTTAAGTAAAATATTAATACAAGATGTGAGAAAACAGGGTTCAGTTCTGCCATTTGTCTGACAGGGGTTTTGAGCCAATGTCAACCATGTTTCAAGGGAGGACAATAGTCCCTGAGCAAATATGAGGTTTTCTGTCTCTCTTTGAGTTGATAAATGTTAAAATTGGCCATGCAAAGTGGAACTCTCTTTGGAAGAAAGACTGAGAGAGCAACTCATCTTAAAATAGCACAGAATTATGTTGATTCAAATTACTTCAAAATGAAAGAGAAATTAAGCCATGTACTCATATATCTCAAGTGAGCATTGTGATTACTGGGAAAAATGGGATTTCCCATTATGTTTTTGCTTTAAGTGAACCTCTTTATTTTCTTTCTGTTACCCCATGCCCTCAAAACTCTGTTTGCTTCAATGCTCTACCTGTAAAATGTTGATAAAACTATCTTCTCATGTCACAGGATGCTGATAGTTATGAAACTCTCAGACACCATAGCGCTGACACTCAATGGCTATATCTATACTTTATTTTCCTTTGTGTCAGAGCCCTGTTTCTAAATTCAAATCATATGAACTGGCTCATATTCACATTGTCTGTATGACGGAGACTCTGACTAAATTTTCCTTAATGTTCTGTATTCGGCTACTGAATGGACTAGAAGTTTGCTTCAGGTTGTTTTGAAATTAACTAATGTGAGCAGTGTGGATGATCAGGGGGTTTAAAACAAATTATGTGTGAATTAATTTGAAGGTTTGGAAACTTTCATAGAGAAGCTTATGAGATAATGAATAATCTTGTATTCAGAGTAACATTTGAATACTGTACTACAAACACTGAGATAAAAATGAGGATAACGTCAATGACAATAAACCAAAATATGGAATTATTTGCTCCTTAAGTGAGCACAGCCATTAACTAAGTTGAATGTTTTAAGGAAGTGGTAATAGCAAGTGATAACAAAAAGCTACAAACCATGTAAATATCAATACATACATGAGGCAGAAATTAAGATTACCCGGCATCCTTAATTCTGATGTATTGTGAATTCTGAATGTTTGACTTTGCAAAGATAATGGTTTTAAAGTAATTTTATGTAATTTCCTTACTCCTCCAAAAAAAAAAAAAAAAAAAAAAAGAAACAGAAAACAGAGACATTTCATCATGAAAATCCCACTACTAGAATCATAGTAAAATACTCGCATCATAGCCAGGACCGAAAATTTTACATAGAAAGACTTCTCATGCAAAGACACTATAACTGATAAGTTTAGACTGTTATTCTGTTGTTTCTCTGAATCATGTCACTGCTGTGGCAGTCTACTGCACTACCTCAACTCCATCTCTTAGTCTTAATTGTTTTACATAGGTCTTTGCAGTGGTCTTTCGACTCAGCTCTCCAAGATTAGCATCTTGCACTTTTTGTACATTAAAAATCAAAATGTTTTCTTTTCTATGCTATTTGAACATTGAAAACAGATTACAGAGAACACAGAAGAGACTCTCGTGCCAAGTATCACAGCATCAATGTTGTCAAAAATTATGCATTACCACCTTGTATCAGAGTCTATTTGCCTTTTGCTGAGACTGTTCTGCAAGAAAACTAGGCACAAGAGCTGGAATCAGTCTCAGGGCCTGATTCCAAGTAGAATGGACTTCAGGAGGTATCCAGCCCAAAAAGAAGTAAAACTGAATTAGCATCTTTCATCAGGACACTTTTCAAAAAGAGCTACTATAAAGGAGTTCCTTGTTTGGTGCTGGGTGCTGCCTGACTGAGGAGCAGATTAAGTTTTGGCAAGCAGTTGCCTTCACTAGCAGGGATGTCATTTTTGTTGTGTTTGCCAAGCTATATCTGTTGGTCGCTTTATGCCAGCTAAGATAAAGTGTGCTACAACCACATAGGATTATCTGAAAAAATCTTTTAATTGCTTTTCTTTTTCTTTTTCTTTTTTTTTTTTTTTTGCCCCCCCCCCAACCAGAAGAAAGACAGGATAGTGCACAGCCACAGCAAGACACCACCCTTTTCTAAGGTGAAGAACTTTTCAACAAAATGGATATTAGACTTCAAGGTAAAAACAATCTCTCTTTCTGTCTCAGTATATACACACATAAACATGCTCACAAATACACACATATATATTTATTAATCTAATTCTTGAAAATGACCATGTCATTTTCATAGGAACTTTCTTAGACAATTTGAGCTTGAGCAAAAACCCAGCAAGACAAATTTTAATCCAAGAAGACGAATTTTGGCAAAGCTCTAAGCAACTAAAACATATCTTATAATAGAAAACTTAATGATAGACAACACAATGATATACCATCATAGTACCATCCTGCCAATAGATGAAGAGAGAGCAACTGAATTTCTTGATGATACTATGTCACTGAAGCTGATGAAAATATACAAAGGCTTTTTGGCTTGCAGCACCAAGTGAAACTTTGAAAATAACAAGTAAAACCCTGATGAAACAAACTTAAACTTGACATGAATCCTAATGTTTCCTTGCGTATAATTTTCAGAGGTGTATTGCATGTTAGTCTTTTAAGGATAAGAGTCAGCAAGAGCTTGCAAAATTCAAGAGATTTTTTTTTAACTATGAAAAACATCTTATTCTTGTTCTTTAATTATTTGAAAATTGTACTCAGATTTATAAGAAAAGGACTTTGAATTGTTATCTATAATTATTATCAATAAAAGCTGTAGCAGTCAACGACAACTTGTCAAAAAACAAGGGGTCTTCAGTTTGGTTTTTGGAGATCAGTGGGTGATTTGCCTTTTTTTTTTTTTTTTTTTTTTTTCCCAAGGGTGGTTCTTCCTAAAAGAGGCCATGTTTCTGTTTGATGTTCAGTTTAATTGAAGTTCCCTTTCAGCTACATATTTTAGTTGTCAGAACTCACAGTGGCAATACATGTTCTTTTTCTGAATTTGGTAGCCCCAGCGATTACACTGGGACCCTTCAAGCATCTGTTTTAAGTCCTCTGAAAACCACTAGAAGTTATTGTGTAATATTTTTGGAACTTCTGGGGATCTATTTTAACAGCCTGTTTTGTGGAATATAGGTAGCTATTTAGCTCTCTGGTTCTTCCAGATTAGGCAAATTTTGGTAGTCAGTTTGGAGTAGAAATGTTTGTCTTAGGACATGATAACAGTAAGTCTACCCTTTCATTTCTCATCCTTATAGAGTCTTGACACTTGGCTAACAATGTTGACTGCCCATGTATTGATACATCCATATCACAATAAATTTTCTATTTTTTTCATACTTGGTGAACAACATAGCAGTTCATAATCCTTCAACTTTGCCTGTTGCCAGATTTAGATATACTTACCAGAAGGTTTTTTTTTTTTTTTTTTTTTTTTTTTAGTAGCAGTGGCTCACTGTGAAGTGAGAAAGCCCGTTTACTGTCCAAGAACTGACAAGGGAGACCACAATATCCCACACTCACTAATTCACCTATTCTCTTGCTTCAGGGAAAGCATTTTTAATATGGAAGCATATTAAAGGCAGCCTTCATGCCTCTAATATTTTTTGCTGAAAAAAGTATGACTATTATTTTAATCAGAGCACATCTAGCAGCTATATGGGTAACTCATTGATCTGCCAGAGATCATTCATTTTTTCCTCATTTTACTCATATTGTTTCAGTGCTTCTAAACTCTACCTGTGCACTATGATCATTCAGAAGCTCTTTCCTGAGATCTAGTATTTTTTACTATTCATAGAGTGCAAGTTTGAACATGCTTACTATTCAACGTTTCCATTTGTGACAACATTTTTAGTTTGTGTGACTGTTGCATCACTTCACAGCATAAGCTATATTTGTCATAATAGCTACATTCACCATATTTAATAAGGAAAAATTTACATGCAGACTACTTGAGTTGTTTACCAAAAGTCACACTAAAAGTATTTGCAGAGAAGTAACTTTCCATAGCTTTCTTTTCTTTTCTTTTTTCTTTTCTTTTCTTTTCTTTTCTTTTCTTTTCTTTTCTTTTCTTTTCTTTTCTTTTCTGATTGCATTTTCAGATACGGAACTAAAACAATATATTGTAAGACAAAAAAACACCTTAATAAAACTATCATAAAATGTAGTTGTCCAGTTTTACGGAATAATTAAAAATATTCTCTCATATACCTAATATTTATCATCTCTTACCAGTACTTTATTCCGTCACTGTAAGAAAATCAAATGCAGTCACTGTCTGGTCTCTTATTAAGACAATTTTTTATTATTAAAATAGTCTAATGAAGAGTACATAACTCTTCCAGATGAAGAATTGAGATATTTTATCTGATTACACTGCCCCTTTTTATTTGAACAGAACAAGAAATGATGTTTGAACTCCACATTTAGGAACTGGTAAGGCTTTAAACTTGTGGAAGAAGCAGTTCTGGAGATTATTTTAAAGAAGTCTTTGCCAGAAAAGTAAAACCAATGGGAAATGTGAGATGAGCACACAGTCAGTCAGAAAAAAAAATACTAAACCAAGTTCAGCTGTGTTCAGCTACAATCTTGCAAAATACAACTGAAAGTTTGAAGACCTATAGCATGTCTTTTGCCTATATATTTAACTACCAAAAGAGCATTTTGTTACAGAAGCTAACTAGAGCAACCTGGAAGTGACTCTGGCTTGAAGTTTTGTTTAAAAAGTCTGAAGAGAAACTGCCTAGAATTGCAGGGATCATAAGCTTGAATTCTTATCTTTTAGCTTCTTCAGATCCTTAATGCCCCCCATACTGTCCAAAAAAGAATATGTTTTTATAGAACAAGCCATGTTGAATCTCATGGCCATTCAGACCTGCTTATCTTGCTTAGACTGCTTTAGGTGGAGAAGTAGCTTTTGTTAATGAAGAAGTAGATGATTTAATGCCTTGTTCTTACCCTGTGTAAAGTCAGTAGAACTTGAGGATAAAAAAAAAATTCAAAATCGATGAACTAAATATGCTATGAGAGCGGCACATTTCCATTGAAAGTTAAAAAAATAAAACAGTAAGATTTTGTTTTATTTAGTCATAACTGTTTACGGGAATAACAACGATTTTTTCTTATACCAATCAACTGACGGTAGACATCAACGGGCATAATTATAAAATACACCCTCCAGATCACATAACACATAAATAGACAGTATACAAACAGCTGGAAAAATCTTTTTCCTATTACTTCTGGAAAAGGGATTGGCATCATCCTTTTTCAAATTTGTACCAGATAGTATGTTAAAATCAAAAATTTATAACTAGAAAAGTGAGTTTTTAAAGGTTCCTAATTGTTATTCTACTCAGACTTTCTTTCAGAAAACTCAAGAATGCTACAAATTAAAAAAATGCAATGAGTTTTTATTTTTCTGAATAAAAATGGAATAGGCTTATGTGTACAATGGCATAAAAACATACAATCTGGCAACATTTACATTCAGTTTTACTCCATGACAATTTCTTTGCCCATTCCTGAGATTTGAGTTAAATTCGTTTTCTATTGATAAGGCCAAATAAACTGTAAGAAAATTAGTTCTGTCTCAGCCTCTCTCTTACAAATATATTTAGAGAAAGGAATGTCCTTTTGTTTATTTATTTATGTATTCTTACTTTTAACTTAACACAGCTGTGTAAAAAATAATATAGTTTGATTGCTCATAATTTTCGTCCCTGCAATTAATAAGGAGGGATGAAAGGGATTAAGATCAGTGGAACAATATAAGAAAATGTTTGTTTAAATTGCATACTTCCAGGATTTGGCAGGAATGAAAGCTTTTCCATCTAAATTATACCATATAATCTAAACTGTTTTACTTTTTAAGTTTAAAAAGCATGGAAATCACATAGAAAAACTGGAAGAAGAGATTGGCCAGACACAGACAAAACACCGCTATGTACGGGAGGAGCTTTTAGGAGAGCAGTCTTAGCTCAAAATTCTCCAGCTGGACTGTGCTGCAGTGGAAAAACTGATAAAATACCACAGTACTCAGGTAATAGTCTTGGTGCAATAAATGAAATGGAAAACTTAACATTTGAAGTAATATAGTGAATGCTTTTAGAGGATTTTTCCAGTGGATAAAGAAATATGGTTTAAATAACGTTAACTGTAAATGCACTTTCAACACGAACAACAGAAACATTGCTGTAAACATCTAGGGTCAACGTAAAAGAACATTCCTTCTTTTTAAAGTGACGTTGTGAGTGGGATTCCTGTTACCTAAGTTTAGGCGTCTATAGTATAGATGGGAATATTTAAGGTAGGTGTCTAAGCTCCCATTAGAGTCACTGGAGACTTAATCAATTCCATGACTGGAATTTAGGGCTGAATAAATATTTGGCGGATCAAATGCCAGAGTCTATTTTCAGATGAGCTGAAAATCTCTGCAGACTCCAATGTTCGTATGACCAGAACTCCAATGAACATAGTGGAAGTGGAAGAATGCAGTCACACATAATCGTCTTAACACAGACAACTAAATTTAAGTGAGAATAATTCAATCTGATGAATTAGTTATTACAATTCATACAGAATTATTTTATTTTTCTATTTTTATTATTCATAAGTGTACTTAAAAGTATAAAGGCATAAAAGGAATACTGGTCCTTGCTCTGAACAATGTACAATATACATATAGATGAGATGTAAAAATGGAATGAGAAAGAAAAGTTAAAATAATACATAGTTTTCCCTGTGTATGAGTGGTATCTTAATTGAGTGGTAGCTACCATAAGTGGTTGCTTATGTCAGAGTGGTAGCTTAGCCAATTTTTTTTTTTTGTTTTTGTTTTTGTTTTACATTTTTTTCTATTATCCATACTTCTAAGTGCTTTATTCTTTTATTTCCTAGAAATAAAAAGACTGAGAGAATGTGAATAGAGGAAAAAGCATGAAAACCATGAGAATTAGTAGAATGACTGAAAAGAAGGAAATCTGGTAGAAATTGGAGGCTAAGGAGATATAAAAGAGGAAAACAGTGCTTAAAAATGTTAAAAAGCACACTGGCTTGAGGGAATAAGGTCTGTCAAAAATACATTTGGAGAGTCTGAAGGATGTTGGAAGAGAGTAGCTGATTAATCGACACATAGATAAGTCCACAGGCTGTGTCTCAAAGGCGTTTGATGGTACCGAGACAATGCTACAGTGCTCCCTCTACGGGAGACAGAACCAGTGCATGCTTCAGAGTCTGGACTCTAAAGGACACCTCAGAGCTTTCCTTTTTCTCCTTTCTCTTCTGGCAGCTTCTGGACTACTGATACTCCCAAGTGCTTTGTGGAGATAATGCAGAGACAATGTGAAAACAATTTATTGGAAATTTTGAGTTGCTCCTAGTCTGCTGCTTATGCAAGGAAAGGCACATTGCTAGCCTGAAGCATAAGTCTCTGACATTTCCATGTCTGTGGGAGCTTTAGATTAACACTCTTTCCCGTTCTACTGTAATCAGAAAGGGAACAATGGTGACAGGATTGTCTGCTGTATTATTTCACTACAGCAATGTGTTAATTTTGGAGCTTGATTGAGCCTTATACAGAATACAAAATGTTTATGCAACTGAAGTTTGTTATCACTTGTGGGCTGCGTCATATCATATCTTTGAATATTATATCTTTGAACCTTCATATCATATATTTGAACCTTCAGTTAAAAAAAAAAATAAAACAGAGAGAGACCAGTTGAAGAAGACAAAATGATGTTCTATTTTGCAAGGATTCATTGCATAAACAAAGTCTTCAGGCTATTAGTGAATTAAAATTGCCTGATTTGCATGCATGCTATTTTTCACTTAGTTTTATGATAAAAAAAAACTTTTGCACTTCCAGTATTTTTAACATATAATGTTATTACAGTAAAAAGAAATTTCAAATAAATTCATAGTTAGTTTCTTTAGTAAGTATGAAAGTTTGTTGCTTTTTATAAATAAAGTACTTTAAGGGTATAAGAAGATTTTATGTAAAAACAAATACACGATGAAAATCAAGCAGTTGGATGCAAAGGTTGCTCGTGATAAAAATAGGATTATGAGTATATCATCACAGCTTGCTTTATGAATATTGATTCTCCCCCAATAAAGGGAAAATTGCTACTGAGAACAACCGGTTCTATTAAACTTCTTAACTAAGCATTTCTCATTTTCTGAATCAAAGTAACCTAGAAAAGTACACTGAAGGTTTCATCTTTATCAGCTTTACTTATGTAGAGTTCATTAGAAAGAATTCTACACTGAAATAGCATAACTTCTTTTAGCCTACTTTACTGCCATCATATGAATCTTCAACTACTAGGCCTAAAATTGCTTAATTCTTCAGATATTATTGTATTTATATATCGTAAAGCCAGAAGAAACATTGTAATCTAATCTGCTATGTGGCACAACGCAGGCAACAAGACTTCACTGAAATAAGTAATACTTCAGTAATTGTGATTGAAATATAGCTATTGAAATAAAGCATATATTTCTAATCCATTCTTGACTTTAGATATCTAATATTAGAGAATTAATAGCAATCTTGTACCAGTTGTCCCAATACTTGACAAATCTTTTAAAATCATGTACTATGTTGATTCTATAACGTTTTTGTTTCCTACTCAAATTGTCATATGAAGTCACTCAACAAAAATGTTATATTAATATTATCATCTTTATCAATAACTTTTGAAATATCATAAAAGAAAGACAGCAGATAGTTTGACAAGATGTGTTTGCCATAAATCCACAGTAATTTTCAAGATGTGTTTGTCATAAATCCACAGTAATTTTCATTGATTATATTAATGTACATTTGTTCTCTGTAAATAAACTTAATGCAAATTACTGTAGATTTATGTTATCAGCTGTTCTGATAGTTTAACTGGAATAGATGTATAACTACCCTGCTCCAATTGTTTGAATCAGCATGATAACTCCTCGAAAGCATTAGAAGAATCTTAATTTCTACTCTCTTCAGCTCTCTTCTACTGTCTCCTCAAGTTTTCCAAGACCAAACACTGCAGTAATGGCTAGAAATTTTTTCAAATAACACTTGTGTTAGGTACCTAGGACTGTCTGTTAAAATATACCTATACTTCTTGGTTTGCAATAACTTTTGTCCTAAGTAAAGATAATGTGTACTCTTCTGTTACCTTTTTTTTCTCTAACTTTCTTTCTCTCTTGTGTTTTTAGGGGATCTAATATAACATTCTTAAAAGAATTACAGATGACATCATACTTTTATATTTAAATTCTTTATCCCAACTGATTTTGTTCCTCTTCTTTCAATTTTGGGATTTTTGCTCTTTTAACACACTTTTTGGTGTATGTGAGTGTATTTCTAAACTAGCATGTGCATGTACATTAATGACCATGTGTATGTATGTAGGTATTATGCAAAACTTAAAAAAAATATTTAGTTACTTACATCTAAAAATATGACTTGGTCAAGATTACTTTTTTATGAAGATCAATTAACTTTCAGTTTTGAAATTAATTCATATTTATGTGTTTTAAATTGATCTCCAAAATAGAATTCCTCATGATTTTTTGAATTAAATGCTTTTTATTAGTAATATCTTTCTATGAAGATGCTATTTATAATTATTAAAATTTCAGGGATACTTTGATAAGAGTAGCATAAGAGCTCGAATACACCAATTCTGTTTGAAGTCTTCAATGAAAACTCTG
The DNA here is from genome assembly GCF_028389875.1 of Rhea pennata. Taxonomy (NCBI): domain Eukaryota; kingdom Metazoa; phylum Chordata; class Aves; order Rheiformes; family Rheidae; genus Rhea; species Rhea pennata. The sequence continues at coordinate 121,084,363 of NC_084664.1, read as the reverse complement.
ATTTTCCCTTTTGAGTCTAGTCTTCAAAATCCTTTTTTGAAAATCTTTGAAAAGTTAATTTTAGATGTTTATTAGTTTGGTAACCTGAAATAACTTAACTGACATTGGTTCAGATTTTGTTCATGATATTTATTGAGAACATTGTTGTACAAGTGATTTAGAAATATACAGCATTGTGTTATCAAATGATTACTTAGATGGCTAGTTATATTTCTGATAACAGTGACAACTGGTAGAGTGATTGTCAGAACAGGATTTCATAACATCCATATTTCATTCCAATTTGTATGTATTTTTATATTAGTAGTGCTATCGATAAACCTCTCTGTGTATATGTTACTCAAAGAAACCTTAATACATAATTTAGATCTTACAGGATTTGTCCAAAAAAAACAATATTATCAGAGAGTCCTTTGGCTTTTGTTCCTCTAAAAAAATAGCAGCTGATTTGAAACTGAAAATTTGCTTTCCTCCTTTCACAAAATCACAGAATCGCGGAATGGTCAAGGTTGGAAGGAACCTCTGGAGATCATCTAGTCCAACCTCCCTGCTCAAGCAGGGTCACCAAGAGCATGTTAGACAGGATCACATCCAGGCAGGTTTTGAATATTTCCAGAGAAGGAGACTCCACAACCTTTCTGGGCAACCTGTGTCAATGCTCTGTCACCCTTACAATGAAGAAGTTTTCTCTTATATTCAGATGGAACTTCCCATGTTTTAGTTTGTGCCCATTGCCTCTTGTTCTATCCCTCGGCACTATTGAAAAGAGTTTGACCCCATTCTCTTGACACCCTCCCTTAAGATTTTTGTACACATCAATAACATCTACTCTTGTTCTTCTCTTCTCCAGGCTAAACAGGCCCAGCTCTCGCAGCTCTTCCTTAATAGGGGGATGCTCGAGCCCTCTGATCATCTTTGTAGCCCTACTCAGGACTATCTCCAGAAGCTCCTTGTCTCTCTTGTACTGGGCAGCCCAGAACTGGACACACTGTTCCAGATGAGGCTTCACCAGGGCTGTGTAGGAGGATCACCTCCCTTGACCTGCTGACAACACTCTTCCTAATGCACCCCAGGATACCCTTGTCCTTCCTGGCCACAAGGGCACATTGCTGCCTCATGGTCAACTTGTTGTCCAGCAGCACTTCCAGGTCCTTCTTCACAGACCTGCTTTCCAGAAGGTCAGCCCCCAGACTGTACTAGTGCATGGGGTTATTCCTTCCTAGGTGCAGGACTCTGCAGTTGCCTTTGTTGAACTTCATGAGGTTCCTCTCTGACCATCTCTTCAGCTATCGAGATCTCTCTGAATGGCAGCACAGCCTCTGGTGTATCAGCCACTCCTCCCAGCTTGGTATCATCAGCAAACTTGCAGACGAGGCACTCTGTCCCTACATCCAGGTCACTGATGAGAATGTTGAACAAGACTGGACAAGGTACTGACGCCTGGGAGACACCACTAGCTACGGGCCTCCAACTAGACTCTGAGCCACTAATCACAAAAAAACCCTCTGAGCTCTGCCTTCCAGCCAGTTCTCAATCCACCTCACTGTCCACTCATCTAACTTGCACTTTCTGAGCTTGCCTAGGAGAATGTTACGGGAGAAAGTGTCGCAAACCTTGGTAAAGTCAAGGTAGACGACATCCACTGCTCTCCCCTCATCTACCCAGCCAGTCTTTCCATTATGGAAGGCTATCTGATTGGCTAAGCATGATTACCCCTTGGTGAAGCCATGCTGACTGCTCCTGATCACCTTCTTTTTCCTCCATGCGCTTAGAGATGCCATGCAGGATGAGCCGTTCCATCACCTTTCCAGGGATGGAGGTAAGACTGATGTGGCCTGTAGTTTCCTGGGTCCTCCTTCTTGCCCTTTTTGAAGAATGGAGTGAGTAATCAGCTTTCTTCCAGTCCTCAGGCACCCCTCCAGTTCTCCATGACCTTTCAAAGATGATTAGAACAGCCTAGCAACAACATCCAACATCTCCCTCAGCACTCATGGGTGCATCCCATCAGGGTCCATGGATTTGGGGGTGTCATTTGCCTACATGATCTCTAACCAAATCCTCCTCGACCAAGAGAAATTGTTCCCTTCTCCAGACTTTGTGTCTTGTGTCCAGGTTCCAGTATTCTTGGGGGCTGCCCTTAGCAGTGAAGACTGAAGCAAAGGTGGCATTCAGTAACTCTGCCTTCTTGGTATCCCTTGTCACCAGGGCCCCTACCCTATTCAGCAGTGGGCCCCCATTTTCCCTAGTCTTCTTTTTGCTACTGATATATTTGAACAAGCCCTTCCTGTTGTTCTTGACGTCCCTTGCCAGACTCAATTCCAAATGGGCCTTAGCCTTCCTCGTCGCATCCCCGCATACTCTGACCACATTCCTATACTCCTCCCAAGTGTCCTGTCCCCTCTTTCACATTCTGTGTATTTTCTTCTTCTGTTTGAGTTTTGCCAGGAGCTCCTTGCTCATCCACGCAGGTCCCCTGCCCCCTTTTGCTGGACTTCTTACTCATAGGGATGCACCTCTCTTGGAGGAAGTGATGTTTGAATATTAATCAGCTCTCTTGGACTCCCTCTTCCTTCTAGGGCCATGGGATTCCTCCAAGTAGTTCCCTGAAGAGGCCAAAATCCACTCTCCTGAAGTCCAGGGATGAGATACTACTTACTACCTTGCTTAGTCCTTGCAGGATCCTGAACTACACCATCTTAATTCATTAACAGTATGTAAATGAAATTTCCTTTAATTTGTCTTGTTTCTTTTCATGGTTTTACAAGTAAGCAATTTCAGCATTTAACAAAATGCAAAATAGGTAGAGACAGGTGCTTAGAAGCTATGTTGAACAGCACACTCCATTTACTTCTGTCCTATATTAATTTTTTTAAGTATATATTTCCCAGGTTTTCTGCTAATATAAGTAAATCTTTTCTGATAGTTATAGTAATTGTATAAACATTGTTTAATGGTCCCAAAGTTAAACCTCTCTTCATTCTGACTTCTTAATTTCTGCATTTTTGCATATCATATAGTGGTTGTTGTTAGCAATCAGTATAGTAAAAAAGAACAGTAAGTCATAAAGGTCAAATAAAGAACTGAATTTTCCAAAGTGAAAAAAACAAATCAAACCAAAACAAGCAAAACAAAAACTGGCTATTGGTTAATATATCATTTTAATACACAATATGAAAATATCTAAGAAAACAAGTTTCAGTTGTTTCTTTTTTTTTGTTTACTGTTACTGTTGTTGCATTGATATCTATTATATCGTAATACTTTTGTTGTGATAGGGACATCTGTTTTAAACATATTCTGACTACTATAGCTATTGTTTACCTCACTTTTTCGAGTATAGCTTTGTCTTTTAAAAGAGAAATGCAATATAATTCAGTTTTACCAGTAAGCTGACTGTTGGTTCAAATGAATTCAAATTAGGACAATATTAATTTCTATATGAAGTGTAACTAAGGCTACATTGTCCTCATTTCATTCATTGAGTCCTAAATACTATTAGAAAATAGAGAGTAATAAGACCACTCATGAGTCAGTGCAAAAAAGAAAAATACATGAGTCTCAAAAAATAAGCAAAAAAATTCTGAATCATGTCTATGAAGCCTCTTTCTTTCATTTCTCTTTATTATTCTTCAATCAGGAGTATTGCTTATAAGTCATATGAGATCATTCTCTAAAATGCATGCCAGTGAATAATTTATCTCTAATTTGGTCTCATCTCAAGAGAAATCCAAGGCACCCACATGATATTTTCTACTTAGCAGCAACCTGAAAGAGAGGTTTGAGAATCTGTGCATGTTGCTAATCTACCAGTTTGCTTTATACATTTTAATTTCCATACTTAAAAATACTTAATACATTGACATTTTCATTAAAAATTTTATTTTTCTCTCTTTCATCAAAATCTTTTTCATTTCCAAATTAATTTAAAGAACTCTCTAGAGAGGGACATGCAAATTCCTTGCTCAAAACAAAATTTCTAAAAATATAGCCATTATGTATTTTTACAGCCCCCTGATATGCTACCTACTTTATCCCACGTGTAAGGATTTAGGTTCACCTAAACTGGGATGTAGAATAAATGATGTATTTTATGCTACATCACTTCATGATGTTTGTCTACTAGGTCAAATAATGCTGAAGATATCTCTTAGGCTCTCTAAACTGTCTTTGCGCCACCTAAGGTAACTATACAATTCAATAATGCTACCTTAGAGACAATATCATGATAAAGATTCTGGTCTGTTCATATGTGGGAAATCATGTAAGGGCTAGAGAAACTGTTCTGAAAAGTACAGTACTTTCCTTCTTATATTGGGGAATAGCATACAGGTCTGAAGCTTATTCCCGTCAAGTTTAGTCACCACTTCGATGTAATTTCTGGAGCACTTTACAATAGTTTTAGTACAGATCACACTGTTGAGGTTAGAGTTGCTGGAGCAGTTTCATGACCTTTGCAAGAAGAATTGAAATATATAATTTCTATTTCATTTTTCATCAGCTATATTAAATACACACATATAAGACTACCAGTTTTTGTTTAATAGCCAGGAAAAAGCTTTAAATGTTCAAATACGTAATCCATATATATGATTTTTTATTTCTTTGCTTTGAAGATATTTCCCAAAGAAAGATACAGTGAGTTTGACAAAGTCTTTCCCTTTCTGTGCTTTTTTTGGGGGGTGGGAGGGGTGGGGGGAGGATATTTGGTCATGTTTGCAGATGAGAAAGAGTAGAGGAAATATTCTATATTAAGGGAAAATTGTAGTTTCAGGCAGTGTTTGGTGATGGAGAGAGAAAGTGAAGCTGGTCTAATTCAATACATTCAGTATAGGGTTAGGAAAAAATCTTTAAAAAGAGAAATCAAAGTAATGATATATATGTGTGTATATACTATCAGATGTTGTAAAAGAAACATATATTTAATCAATATTTATGTTTGATATCCAAAATAAATGGAAAGTTCTAAAATATTTTTCCATTAAGCAGCAGAAAAGAGGGAAACATCACATAATAATATTTAAACATCTTTAGGTATCCATAAGTTGTTGTAAATTTAAGATACTAAATCAGAAATTACAGACCATAGTCTCGTATTCTGGAGAATCTGTTTTGTTTTTTTTTTTTCTTTACTCATCTAGTAATGAGTAAATGAACTTCCTACAAGAGGAGTAAATAATTGCCACCACAATTTTTTGCAAGCAATCATTCTTTTCTTCTTCTTCAAATACAATCACTTAAAAGTTGAGTTTTATGAGAAAATAGGAAAATTGCAAAAGACGTAGAGCCAATCTAAAAACAGTATATATAGAACATCAAGAGTCTTGAACCTTTCGAAAATAAAATTCAGAATTTAAAAAGGGAAAATAGTTTACTGGATATTAATCACAAAGGACATATTGACTTGGTAATTTTTTTTTGATCACATACCATGTGTGGTCTTTTTCAAAGTAACTGTTGCACATAATTATAAACTGAAATATTTAAAAAAGTTTAAATAATTACTACTGACTGCACCAAATGTAACCTGTGCATTGCAATGTAAAGAACAATTAGGGAAAAAATAGGAGAATACATAAGGTTTTACATGATTAAAATGTAGCTAGTTGAAGATAGGACACTAGAAGAGGATTTGCTTTTTGATAAAATAAAGAAGTTCTGATTTCTTTAGTTGAAAATTCCTTTTGATTGAATATGAATATGTCCAGCAATTCTAGTATTCTAATATCACCTCTTTTTCCTTTTTTTCTCAATAATTTCAATGCTTTTTTTTCTATCCACATTAATGTTCCTTTCTATACTTCTCCTTTAAAAGATCTTGTGAGTTTTTCTATGATTTGCTTATTTAGTTTTAGTTTTCAAGTTGTTCCAACTTTCCCTGTGAAATCTCCATCTCCTTATTCTGCTCAGTGTGTCAGACTGAAACTTTTCTGAGGAGTTCAGGCATGTCCACTCTCATCACAGATTAACATGGGAGAGGCATTAAGAAATTTAGGCTGTTCTGATATTTATTATGAATGTGTTATGTATCTGTTGGTTGTATATTAGAAATATTCCATTTCCTGTGCTGTTGTTTTTCTTCAGTTCTTTTCTTAATTACCTTTTTCCTGCTCTTCCTTTCTTCTTCAGCAGGTCTGCTATGGATATGCACTGTACTATGATTTTGATGCTGTTTCTGAAAATATGGCAGTGCTACAGAATAGTATATAGAGATCTGAGTTAAACTTAAACTAGATTACTCAATTTCCAAGAGCAGCCTAGACAGAGAATTTTCAGTTTAGTAGCAGCTGTAAATTGTACCCCCCAAAATAAGGAAAAAAATAACCTACTTTGTGCTTTGTACTTCAGCATCCATCCTGTGAGTGGCTTTTTTTAAAGCTTAACAAAGTACCCCTTAGAGTTACACTAGAGACATTCTTTTATCTGTAATGTTTATGTACCTAAAAATTAAAGCTATGAACACTCTGGTTCTGTTTCAAAAAAGTTTGGTTGTTAGGCTGATGTTTCACATCTGTGCAAAGAAATTACTGTTTCACCACCTGCAACGTCTCTGTAAGTAAGGAGAGCGATATCTGTTTTCCTGCAGTAAACAAAGACCCTTGAATTTGTGCACATGAAAATGGCTTTTGTTCTCTTCTTCTCAAGCTCAGCTCCTCGCTGTGCACACATAAATTTTATCCCCGCTTCCTTACATAGTACCAGTACGCTTGGCCGCAGACTTGTGCGGCAGTGAATCAGCTGGCTGCGTGCTCCGTTCCCACAACAGAAATCAGTGCACTGGGGACCACATGGCACACAAAAAAATTTATAGAGGCCTTCCAAGTGTCACTACAACTAAGTTGCTACATAGCCTTTGGATTGCGATCTAAAGTGAGTGGAAAGAAGATTGCTACTGATGGTGACTCTTCCACTTTGAAGAAAACTACTGTGTGTTATGTATTTTTGATATAATTCCAGTAATATTGTTTCTTTTTTTCTATTATTGGAAAGCTTTTTGTTTCCATAACAGTTTATAGAACAAATTTTGTTATTTTTATCTTTAATTACTTTTTTTTAAGAGGAAGCAGGTGAGCTATTTTCTCTGGTTCAAATTTTGCTTTTTATATGTTTAAGAAAAGAAGGAACCATGAACAGAATAATTTACTTTATTCCTACTTACAAAATCATAGACTCTTTTTTGAAATTTTATTATATTTTCTTTCCCTGGGATTGAGAAAAATAAAAATAAATCATTGAAGAAAAATAAGTTTTATTTAAAACTGTTAAAATTAATCACAGAATCTTTTCTTCAAATATGGTTAGATTTTAAATGTCTGCAATGACATTCTAATATTCTTTTCTTGTTTTTTTTCTTGTTTTTAAAGAGTTTGCATCTTTTTTAAATTCTTTTTATTATTTTGAATTTATTATTATAGTCTAAATAGTGATAAAATCGACTTGATTTATATACTGTTTAATATCTACTCTGTTCAGAAATGCCTAGGTGGTTAGCTGGACTCATTTACTGCTCCTTACATTACAAAAACCCACCAGAAGTCATCTTCAACTGCATTATTGATCTTAAGATGGGATTATGAGAAAGAATACTTCTATTTTTCCACAAGGGAAAGTATAAATTGATATTGTATTGCAGTTTTAATAATCATTTTTTTACTCATTTCCCTTTATTGCTCAGAATATTTTTTTAAAAATTTGTTTTTTTCTGTGATAGCTCTTCACTAAACTGTGGGGCTTAATGATAAAGGACAGAATCACCATGGTTTTGCAGTATAGTAAAAGGGTGTACTTGATAGAAGATAATGAATCCCTGATTTGTTAAGAAAGCCCGGGTTTTGTCATGCTTTACCTGCTTTGACATTAAAATACACAGTAGAACCCGTTCTGTCATTTCAAGGGTTTTTGCATATGTGTATCCACATGATTCTAGAGATGCATGTTTCTATCCTGTACAATATAGGGATCATTCTTATGTAATGGTCAGACCATGAATTACTCAAATTGTTCTATAATCTTTCTGGAATCATAGAAGTGTGTGTTAAATTTAAATGAAATGGAAGTGTTTCTTTTGGCAGAGTACATAACTCGAGACATACATAATGATATTACTTCAGATGGTGCAAAAATGTCCCAAAACTCACGGTGAAAGTTTAGTGTAAATCTCTCTATATATCCTATTATTGCAACACGGAATGTCCAGCCACTCTGTACCATGTCCAGTAGGATCATGGTGTTGTTAAAGATGTATATTCTCTATATATGAAACAATTACACGTTAAAAATATAAATTATATAAAATAATTCAAAGTATGTGTATTTTCATGTAGTTATGGTTCTATTGGTTCTATCTGCCAGTTAGAGAACTTAAGCTCATTTAGACAGAAAGATTTGATCAGGTTGTCCTGTTACTCTGTTAAATTTTAATAGTGCACTTACCTCTCCCCCTAGTTTCTATTTCTTTTCTGCTTTCCAGTACTAATGAGTTTAAAGTTTATTTCAAAAAGCTGGTTAGAGCTGATACCTCTTTCTTCACGTAGTATTATTTTTGAGTTTACTTTTGATCTAGATTTCTAATTTAAAGGAAATCTGTTTACAAAAATGGAATAGTTTGAAAGATGAAGAAAAGATACAATTTGTTTTTTTCCAAATATTTGCAAGCATGAAATGAAACTTTAAGTGGACATGCAGAGAGTGTGAATATGTCTATATACATAAATACATACATGTATTTTAGATATATATACACACATATACATATAAAATGTATAATGGATTGGTACTGAGCTCTGTTAATTAAATACTATTTTTACAATGTGTCACCATTGGCATAGCCTAAAGCAAATCATATGACAAATTAAAATGCATAGAAATTGGAACATCTTCTTCTCAATATAGAAGAAAATATATATTTACAGACCTCTTCTCTGCATGAAAAGATCCATGATCTGAAAAGAAGAGTCGCTCATACTGAAATTATGATGCTCATATCATCAACTTTTATCCAACTAAAGAATATCCCACCTCTTTTGGAAATAGAACATCTAATGGAAGATTCCTAAAAGGAAATCTTAACATCAGAAATAGGAAATTAACAAATTAAACCAGTCAAATAAGGCTCAAAAAGCCAGGCCACGTACTCCCTATCAATAAAAGTTTGAGTGCATATGTGTATCTTAAAATACATTTGCATATATATACATTCACTATGCTACCAGAAAATTGTTTCTATTCTATTTGTTCTTCTGGGTTAATGAAATGGAAATTTAGGAGAGAGGTGAAACCCGTATGACACATCTGTCAAAATATTCATTACAAACAAAACTCTTTATACTATTTTTTTTAACAGTAGATGTTATTTTATGCACATGTTTTGATGTCAGCATGATTATCCCTTTGCCATTCCAAGTTTGTAAGTGTTCTACTTGTTTAATTTGACAGCATTCATTCTTCTCTAACTTTTTGAACGTGTATTTCTTCAGAAAAGCTATCATTCTAGTGTCAAGTATTATTTTCATATTAATAAGTAAATCATCAGTGACCTTTTCTAGATTGTCTATAATGTCCCTTATTTGACATGATGAACACGATGCAATCTATCGATCATCCTTTACCTCATTGGAGTATTTAAGCACTCTATAATAATTAAAGCACAGCTCATGCTGTAAATGTCAGTTTTCTCTCACAGGATTCCTGGTATACATGTTTTTTGTATATTTTTCACTTTCTTTCACATTCCAATATCTCCAGTGTGTTCTGGAATTTAGAAGATGTCATTTATGAGAGGAGTGAAAAAAAGAATTATTACAATTTTCAAATGTGATCTGACCAAATTTACAAGACCTCCCCGGTATATAAATTGCCTAGCTGAAATGCTAGTACAGAAAAACAAAAACAATAAGAAACCAAAAAAACCCCCAAAGCCAAAAAAACCCCCAGTGTTTTAGTTTGAAACATAATATCTAAAATTTTTGCATACTGAAAATTATAAAACTGGTCTGAGTATGTATTTTTCAAAGTAAGGAAAATATCTACCCAATTATATGTGCAGTAGATTATGATTAGAACTTTGAATTTAATCTATGTAGGGCATAGAATTGGTAATGAATGAATATAATACGATTAAAAAGAGAGTGTAGGCAAACATTTCTGAGCTCAAGCAAACACATTTTTGAGCTTTATTTGACAAAAAATGTCTCAGCATGGCTTAAAGCAATATGAGAAAAATTCTGAAATGGCACCTGCCTACTTATCCATTTGTAATATTGACAGAACATAGATTTGTAGTATGCAGAGTTGACAATTTCCAACGAGATGTTGAAGCACTGATCTACATGATAGGAATTGTGATCATTAGTTGCCATGCTTGGAAAGGATGTGGACAGATTCAATGTGGTTAGGTGCAATCAGTCCTGAAATTAATGTATAAATGGAAGAGACACTTTTTCATTATTGCCTACTTTGGGGGAAACAGTGGGTGCAGTACTGTCAGAGTTCAGACTGATAGATATTGATACAAATCATTTTTATATGATCTGCCTATTTATTAGAATTGCTTTTCTGCTCTCTATATGGAAGTCTATGATGCATTACATTCTGAACTTCCCAATGTTCAGATTGCTGTTCTCATTGCAAGAAATAATGAAATGGATTCATTACTTTATTCTTAAAATATTCTGATTTATTTTAAGATATAATCTCTACAATGATTTCATATACCCTTATGTTGTCCAATTCACTTATTTTATTTAGAATGGAACACATTATACATATTCTGAAGACAAAAATTTGAATAAATATTTTAAGAATGTACAAGCACACAAACAGAAACAAGGGAAGGGAGCTGAGATGATGTAAGGCGTTTTCAGTATTAGTTGAAATGCGTGACTGTTAATGTCATGGCAAACAGAAATGATAATTAGAAAGCAGCTGTCTTGTATATAACATCTATAAAAACAAATTTTAATGTACTGTTTCAGATTCTCCTATTTACCTTGAATCCAGCTATCCATAAGTGTGAAATATAATCAAATCGTAATCTATGTACTTTGAACTTCAAATTTTGCATTTGTGAGTGTGCATATATGGTGGATTCTTCTTTATCTATTTATAGTTTGAATTCTGCAGTTAAAACTAGGAAAACTTGAATGCTGAAAGCGACTACTGTGAGTTCTCTGGATGTAAGGAAATTAACACTATTACAATGATACAAATAATCTGATTAATAATGATTTATTTGTCTAGGGCTGTAGTATTACTTCTGGGCTTCAGGCCAGGATCCCTTGAGAGAGCTATGCTTTTGGAGGAAAAGAAGAAAATGCACCCCTCACTGCTGGTTTTAAAAACAAATCAAACTATTTTGAAGTTGAATGTAGGATTAGAACATTAAAAGTAGCAGCAGGAGGCCAAAGCACTGGTAAGATATACAACAGTAAATGAACCAGCTATCCTAAATGTAAACCTGAAAATATCATACCTCTGATATTTTCAGCTGAGTTTGGATGTTTGTGTTCATAGGAACTTTGCCTTCACTGCTACATATTATTGGGAAATAGAATTGTGCATGATTTTTTTTTCCAATTTCTTTTCATGTCTTATAAATAAGGTTACAATATTCAGGTTACTACATCTTATTTTTCTTGTTTCCCTAATGTATTTTTTTCTGTCATGTCATCTTAGATCTGTAGGGACTTTTATTCATTTTTGATCTTATTTCTTGTTTTCTTAGACTATGTTCTGTGATAGGTAAAGTGTTCTCTTACTAACTCCATGTAACAAATATCTGTTCATGCATGCTTACTCAGAATATCAGTTGTTACTGTTTGGAGGTTTGCTGCAATATGCTTTGGACTAATTATTTTTTGATGATATTCTTAGGGAATGGTCATTCTCTTATTATAGGTATTCACAAGCTCTTCACAAGGTAACAGTATTACCTGTTCTACTATGAACATGTTGATATATCCACATAATTCAGTGTAGCTTGAAGCAAAGAGCCTGAGCCAGCTATGAGCAGAGACACCAGCTCAGACTCCCACAGACCATATAGATGTGTTGGTGTAGTGCAGTGTCTGGGCTAATGTGACTTGAATCTCAACCAGTTAGGTGTAAGACTGTACAAATATGATTGTACTGTTTCTAGATCCAAGACTAACTTATTCAACAGTTTTCTAATTATCTCTAACAGTAGTCTATGCTGTTTATAGATTTATAATAAAGTTTATAAAAGACTGTGTAGCACCAGCTACTCTATACAGTGCATGGGTACCATTCTTGGAGCAAGTAGTTTTCTTAATCTACTTTACCTTGTTTCAGGCTCCTACTTAATGAGAGGCCACCAGTAGCTGTTAATGTTCTGCTGTTCTTCTCTATCATTTACTACACTGGGCAGCCTCATAAGAAACTCAAAAGAAATATGGTGCCAGAAGGATGACTAGACAAATAAAATGCAGATCTTTCACTTCACTGATGTGTACTAACTTTTAGATTGCTGACCAAATACAAGTCCTTTAGTTAGGTGACCAGAAACACCACTAGCTTTAAATGGAAATAATACATCAGAGATGAGGACAACTTAAAATTCTTATCTTTCTATAGAATATTTACTTAGTTTATGCCAGGAAATCTGCTCTTTGCTTGTTTGTAATACAGTTTAAACATATGTGTAAATAAGACACTAACAACCGTAATCTAGGCCAACAGTGAATTAAAGCAATGCAAATAAAGAAAAAGAACAATGAAACTGACCCACAGAAGGTAAGAATTCTGGTAGTCTATTTGAAGGAATCATTGATTCTGTCTGAACATTTTCCAAGGCTGGGATAGCAATAGGACACTTTTCTCCAACATCCAGTTTTAAAGAGAAGACTCTTTGAAAAAGACTCCTTGAAAATTTAAGTCCCCTACTCCACATTGAATATCTCCATTGATGGAGATTCCACAGCCTCTCCGGGCAACCTCTTCTTGTATCTGATCATCCTCATAGTAAATAAAAAATTCCTTACATCTAATCTAAATTTCCCATGTTGCAACTTGTATAGGTTACAATTACATGTCCAACACGGGGGACACTGTTGTGGGTGTCTACTACAGGCCACCCAACCAGGAAGATAAAGTTGATGAGGCCTTCTATAGACAGCTGGAGGTAGCCTCATGATCACAGGCCCTGGTTCTCACGGGGGACAACCACCCTGACATCTGCTGGAGGGACAACACAGCAAGGCACAAGCAGTCCAGGGGGCTCCTGCAATGCATTGATGACAACTTCTTGTCACAAATGGTAGAGGAGCCTATGAGGAAGGGTGTCCTGCTGGACCTTGTCCTTACCAACAGAGAGGGACTGGTTAGAGATGTGCAGGTTGGGGGCAGCCTTGGCTGCAGTGACCATGAGATGGTGGAGTTCAGGATCCTGCAGGAAAGAAGTAAGGCAACAAGCAGGATTGCAACCCTGGGCTTCAGGAGAGAGGACTTGGGGCTCTTCAGAGACCTACTTGGAGGAATCTCATGGGTTAAAGCCCTAGAAGGAAGGGGGGTCCGGGAGAGCTGGCTAGTATTCAAATGTCACTTCCTCCAAGCTCAAGAGCAGTGCATACCTGTGAGTAAGAAGTGCAGGAAAAGGGGCAGGAGACCTGCATGGGTGAGCAAGGAGCTCTTGGCCAAATTCAGATGGAAGAGGAAAGTACACAGACTGTGGAAGAGGGGACAGGCTACTTGGGAGAATTATGGGAATGCAGTCAGCGTATGTAGAGATGCTGCAAAGAAGGCCAAGGCCCTGCTGGAATTAAGTCTTGCAAGGGATGTTAAGGTCAGTAGGAAGGGCTTCTTCAAATACATCAGCAGCAAGAGGAGGACTAGGGAAAATGTGGGCCCACTGCTGAGTGGGGCAGAGGCCCTGGTGACAAGGGATACAGAGAAGGCAGAATCACTGAATGCCTTCTTTGCTTCAGTCTTCACAGCTAAGGGCAGCCCTCATGAATCCTGCAGCCAGAACTTGAGGAAGAAAGTCTGGAGAAGGGAAGACTTTCCTTTGGTTGAGGAGGATAGGATTAGAGACCTTCTGGGCAGGGTAGACATCCACAGATCCATGGGCCCGGATGGGATGCACCCACGGGGACTGAGGGAGCTGGCAGATGTTATTGCCAAGCCGCTCTCCATCATCTTTGAAAGGTCCTGGAGAACTGGAGAGGTGCCTGAGGACTGGAAGAAAGCCAGTGTCACTCCAGTCTTCAAGAAGGGCAAGAGGGGGGACCCAGGCAACTCTAGGCCAGTCAGCCTCACCTCTATCCCTGGAAAGGTGATGGAACAGCTCATCCTGCATGTCATCTCCAGACATAAGGAAGAGAAGAAAGTGGTCAGGAGTAGCCAGCATGGCTTCACCAAGGGAAAATCCTGCTTAACCAACCTGATAGCCTTCTCTGATGGAATGACTGGCTGGGTAGATGAGGGCAGAGCAGTGGACGTTGTGTACCTTGACTTCAGCAAGGCTTCAGTGTCAAAAGACACTGTCTCCCATAACATCCTCCTAGATAAGCTCAGGAAGCGTGGGTTAGATGAGTGGACAGTGAGGTGGATTGAGAACTGGCTGAAAGGCAGAGCTCAGAGGGTTGTCATCAGTGGCATGGAGTCCATTTGGAGGCCTGTAGCTAGTGGCATCCCCCAGGGCTCAGTACTGGGTCCCATCCTGTTGAACTTCTTCATCAGTGACCTGGATGAAGGGACAGAGTGCCTCCTCAGCAAGTTTGCTGATGATACCAAGCTAGGAGGAGTGGCTGATACACCTGAGGTAGCTGTGCTGCCATACAGAGAGACCTGGACTGGTTGGAGAGAAAGGCAAAGAGGAATCTCATGAGGTTCAACAAGGGCTAGTGCAGAGTCCTGCACCTAGGGAGAAATAACCCTAGGCACCAGTACAAGCTGGGGGCTGACCTGCTGGAGAGAAGGTCTGTGGAGAAGGACGTGGGAGTGCTGGTGGATGACAAGCTGACCGTGAGCCAGCAATGTGCCCTTGTGGCCAAGAAGGCCAATGGTCTCCTGAGGTGCATTAGGAAGGGTGTTGCCAGCAGGTCGAGGGAGGTGATCCTGCCCCTCTACTCAGCCCTGGGGAGGCCTCATCTGAAATAGTGTGTCCAGTTCTGGGCTGCCCAGTACAAGAGAGACATGGAGCTACTGCAGAGAGTCCAGCCTAGGGCTACAAAGATGATCAGAGGGCTGGAGCATCTGCCCTATGAGGAACGGCTGTGAGAGCTGGGCCTCTTCAGCCTGGGGAAGAGAAGACTGAGGGGGGATCTTATCAATGTGTACAAGTACCTGAAGGGAGGGTGTCAAGGGGACAGGGACAAACTCTTTTCAGTTGTCCCGTGTGACAGGACAAGAGGCAATGGGCAGAAATTGAAGCACAGGAAGTTCTGCCTGACCGTGAGGGGGAATTTCTTCCCTGTGAGAGTGACAGAGCACTGGAGCAGGTTGCCCAGAGGGGTTGTGGAGTCTCCGTCTCTGGAGATCTTCAAGGCCTGCCCGGATGCAGTTCTGTCGAACATGCTCTAGGTGACCCTGCTGAGCAGGGAGGTTGGACTAGATGATCTCCAGAGGTCCCTTCCAACCTTACTGTTTCTATGATAGGCTGCCTATTAGTACAAACCCCCAAAAAGATTTTTGGCTCCATCTTGTCTGTGACTTCCTGTTAAGATGACATCAAGAAGCTTCCTGGTATGCCTTCTCTTCTTAAGGCTGAACAATGCCAGTTCTCTCAGCCTGTCCTGTTCTGTCATGTACACGTGATTATCTTGATGAACTTTTGTTGGAGTCACTCTGGTATGATAATGTCTTTCTTTTATAGGGGAGCTCAAAAGTATATATAGTACTTTAGAATTGGTTTCACAACTGCTGCAGAGAGGGGAAGAACCACTTTCTTCTACCTCCTGCTCTTGCTAACACAGGGCAGGGTGCGCTGGCCTTCTTTGCCACAATGGCATATTCTTGATTCATGTTCAACTTTTTGTTTACCAGGAATTCCAAGGCCTTTAATGCAAAGCTGCTTTTTATCCTGAGCTAGATTAGTCCTCCTCAGATGCAGGACTGTGTGCTTGCCTTTGCTGAGCTTCATAAGGCTACTGTTAGCCCATTTCTCCAGCCTGTCAAAGCCCTACCCTCCAGCAGATCAATTAGTGCAGAAACTATACTAGAAGGCTTAAATGTAGAGAGTATTTTCTATGGTCTATACTTAAAGTTTTTCTGTTCATTTTACAAAAATTTGTTTATTCATTTCCACCCTCAGCCTGCTCCAGCCCTGAGAGGGGATCATTAGACAGAGTTGATTATATTCCTTCTGACTTGAGATGAGGACTTTAAACAGAGGATTGATTTTGGCTAGTGCATTCAGCCAAAGCCTGCGTACTTGATCAAGGATTCTTTTGTTATGCCTGTGTATAGACAGATTGTTTTGTTATACCTAAGTGATGATATTTTTTGTTGTCTTTCTATGTCAGTGTTTCTGCGTCAGTGTAAAACTCCTCACCCCACCTCCCCTCCAAGAACTGTAACCCTTCAGCACAAGAATTTAGTTCCTGTAGTTCAGTACACACTTTGCTATATCACATCAGTAGGATCTTGGCTCAATTTTACTGAAAAATATGTTGATATGGTATAAGAAAACAGATATAGTAAAGCTGTGCATGATAAAAATCTTTTTTTTAAAAAAGGACTACAGTTGAGACAGTAGTCATTAGCAGCTCAAGGAATCAAACAGAAAAATAGAGACCTGAAAAATCTAAAACCTCAAAAATCCCCTCAAAGAACAGGATAGTGATGAATAATAGTTTCCTAGGGGGAATGGAGGTTGATCCTTCCCCACCTGTCAGACGACGACCATGTCACAGAGATTCATTGGCTGTTTCATCAGGCATGGTGAGCAATTTAATGCTTAGTCTAGTAGTGTATTATTTCTAGTCATTTGTTATGTATGAATTAGCCAATAAATAATTGTACTTCTTTTTTAACTTGTGTTTATCTTGCTTATAGAACCTCTGTATGTGCTGAAAGCTACCCAAGGGAGAGAGACCGAGAGAGGGAGGATTACAGAGGCAACAATACAACAAGATTACTACAGAGCACCTATATCTTCAATCTGAAGAGCTTGATGTGGCCTACAAACATAGAACAGATGTGAATTTATGCTTTATAACTACCTATCCCTACAGTGGGGAGTTTGCCCAAACAAGTAATTTCCTGCTTCTTCTCAGCTTGGTAACTTTTTCTCCAGCAAACCTGTATGATAGTTTGAAAACACAGCCAATGCCTTGCCTGCTCTGAGAAGCCAGATTTAAGATATAAATCCACCTCCTGAAGCTCTAAATGTTTTCATTTTGACTGGATGAAAAAAAAAAGCAACGGAAATAGCTTCCATTCACAAGGATATCTTTAGTCTTCAGCGGGACATTTCTTCATCACCTTCATTCTTCTGTTGCAGATAGGAGCAGTCTTGTGATCTTCCTTATCTCTACTCTCTAGGGACAATAGAGCAAGGAGAGAGTAGTCTTCTGATCTCTAACAAACTGTTTCCTCTACAAGCCAAGAGATTATTTTAACTGTTCTCTTTCTGGTTCATTTCTTTTAGCACTAGTACCAAGAACAGTGTAGAACTGATTTTAAGTACTGTAAAGAAATATTTGAGTCACATTATTCATATATATATTGTTTTCTCTTGATTTATGTAATATGTGTGTCTGAAGTGGATGATTTGTTTCGCTAAGATCACTAAAAGGAAAAAAAACAAACAATGTTAAAATTAAGCATTAATAATTCAAACATTTTTAGACATTTGTTTCAGTTAAATAAAATAGAAATGTAACCACATAAAAATCCATACAGTTTTAAGCTGATTAGATCAATAAAGTATGATCTCATGAAGGATTTTATTCTTCTCCTTTTCCATTCTATATGACTGCAGAAAAGCAGTTTCTGTACCTATTTTGTCTTGAATACCTTAAAACTGTTAACTAGATTTATTGTAAGATAATTCAAAATGTTATGTTAGTTCAAACTTACTTTGTTTAGGTTTAACATTAAAGATAATTAGAGAAATGATAAAAAAAGAAATGGTAAAAAATAAAAATGAACAACATTTGTGGTTGCGTGCACATAAAAATGAGCAACATTTTATCCATATTGCTTAAGTTGGATGGGATATTGGAAGCAACCTTCACAGAGCAAAGTTTCCACTTTTTTCTTTTCAAAATATGCCAATTTTATTTAAAAATGTTTGTAGAACTTACAAATGCAGAGATGACTGGAAAAAGTCACGATACAAAGTTTATTGTCATAAAAAAAGTTTTGATGCAGGGTGGCAGAAAAGGCAGGACAAAGGGAACAAATACATCTGAAAGCAAAAGAAGAACAGAAAAGAGAACCCCAAAAGTTCAGGTGCTCATATTCTGAACTTCACCACCTATTGCCAGTAGCATCTTATTTTGTTATCCCACTAGAAAGAATTTTGTCTACAGGCAGAACTTGGGAGAACTTCAATATAAAGCTAACAAGGCACAGCTAACTGTCTTTTCAATAAGACTTGTATCAGTGTTTCTTGATGGTCTTTATTTGTAAAACATGAAGCAGGACTGGCTACAGAGAAAGAGCTACTATGTAGTTGAATAAAAACTATTCATACCCTTCTTCTGATTAAGCAAAATATAATCAGATAATTTGAATATGAAATGACATATCTGCACAATCATATAGATTTTTACAACTGAATAAAGAAACTGTGTTTATTGAAAATTCTCTTGCAATGATATTACGTCTATGCTTTCTCTGATACTAAAAAAATCTGAAAAATTTAATGTGTGTAAGTCCCATATTCTTGCAGCTGTATCAGTAGGAAGGAGTGTAAAGAATGAAATGGGAAAGCTACATCCTAGTTTTAAAAAATTCCATCCAACTTTGAATTAAAACTATCCTAGAATTGTAACCATTGTAGAATTGAAATCACAACCAATTTTCACATAGTTAATAAAAGCAGCTTAAGAAATAAAGTTGCAGATACAAAAAAAAAAAAAAAAAAAAAAAAAAAAAAAAAAAAAAAGCAGGTTTAGTTGGAAGGCAGATTTATTTATTAATGACATCTCTTGTAGTTCCCCTTCCCGCTCATGAGGTGTGGAGGCTGCAATTTCAATGACTCTGCTGTAATTCTTCTATAACTCTTCCACAGATGCTTTAATGCTGATCAGTCCCATCTCTCTGCTGTAGCTGACTGTCCCCCTGCCCTGCAATTCTATTCATTCAATTCATAGTGAATTCTATTGCTGAGAGAGTTGGTTAGCATGTGAAGGACAGGGTTGGCTTATGATGCTTCTATGCAAGAATTACAGTAAAATTGCAGCACAGATGCAGAAAGTACAGCCTCCTCCATGGAGGAGTTTGCATGGAAATGGCGCTGGGAGGGAAGAAATGTACCTATCAGAGATATTCTTAATAGTAATAAAGTCTACCTTAAGTTAATCCTCTCCCAAAAAAATGATTTAGGGAAGAAATAATGAAGCATAAACTTCATTTTGAAGTAAAATGGTATTGAAAAGGAATTAAAGTTCATTAAAAGATAGAGTCTTTTTTTAGAGTACAATTTCAAAATTTGTTTTTCTAAGGGCTGTAATAACGTTACACTGTTCTGACAGCAACAGTATTTTATATTTTTGATGAACTATATAAAATGGCCATACTAAAAGCTAAATAACAAGTTTTATGAGGAGAAATGGTTAAAGTGTGTTCAGTAAAACATACCTTGGTATTTCCATTGTGGTTCTTCATTCCAGTTAAAAACCATACACATATATTTCCTTTAAGCTGATATTGCCAAGCTTAAATACAAAATAAGTAGATGTTTAAGGAAAATTTCAGCTATGTTATTAACATTCACAAGTCAAAATTACTTACTTTAAAGACAATAAATTCTTGACCCCTCCCACCCCAACAAAAGGGCTTTTGGAAGTGATTTAATAGAACTTTAATGCTTCTGAATTAATGTTTATGTTGTCATAATTGCATTTTAAAATACTAAGATCATTGCCGTACATTGGAACACAGTATAATGATTCTAAAGTCTCACTATCACCTTACTTTAATTCACTAAGTGTGATGAAATTCACAAAGATATTGCCTATGCTATGAGAGATACATTTAGTGGAAGATTTATGTTATATATCTATATCAATCTCTTCAAAGTAGTATTGCAGTATGTCACAGCTTCCAGCTGCCTCCACCTCATTTTTGATACAGTAGTGATCATATGTGATAATATATATATTATATATCAGAATATATATATATATACTTCCATCCAAAGCTTCTAATCCAGAATACTTGTTCCTACAATAAGATTTTTTCCAGTTGGTTACACTATTTTAACCTTCTTGGTCTCAATTCTATTATTGTTGTTACTATTTTTATTTATTATTATTATTTTCTCATTCTTAACATCAACCTGTTTTGCTCCCTGATGTAAATAAAGTGCACTGTACTTTCAGATCATTGGGTAATAAAACTTTTTTTGGGCCGGAGGAGGAGGGAATATAAATACCTGTCTTAAAGCAGATAAGATGTGTAATTTTTAAGGAAAGAGTTGTACAAGCTTTGTTACCTGTCCCAAAATGATAATACAGATATCAGTTCTCTAGTATCTTAACTTATACTTTTTATTCTGGATATTGATAATTTGAATCAAACTAGCCTTTGAAATATCTGGAAGGTTTTGGTGTCCTTGACCATATTTACTGTATGCACAGTTATGTGACTAGCACACGATTACAAACAGATAGGTCAGTATTCTGCTTCTGATGAGGAACAAAGATATTGACATCCTGAAATGCATATGGTTTTGTCATGAAGACATGAAGAGACAGAGGATCTAGCATTTGTTCTGATTTGTGTTTAACCTCACTGTTAATTTAACTCCTCCACCATCTGCATTACTTCTTTCCATACCCCTGTTTGGTTGCCTGAATAAGATAATTTGCCAGGTAACACAGATTATACTATTTTTGCCTAGCCTATACTTAACTGTACCTATCACTGTAGAACTTTACGACATGACAGAAAGAGAACTAATAGAACTGGTGAGCTAAATAATTTCCATGCTAACATTTCAGTCAAGCTTCAGACAAACAAGAAGGCCCACATCAGCTCATTTGTGTGGTAGGTCTTCAGTATGCGGCTGTCGAAAGGAAGAACCACAAATGCTGGCTTTCCAAATCATGGCAGTTCTGTTTATGCCTCCTCTTTCTTTTTTCTTCCACTTGTCGTACCTCCACAGACCTCAGCTACTTGTTCATGCCTCTTCAGTGCTACCTCTGTTTCAAACTTGAGTTGGAAAGCTAGTCCGCCAAAGAAGATACCCACACTATAGAAGGAAAGTTATTTTGTTAATCAGATCAGTTTTCCCATCCAGTTCATTACATGGCCACAGAAACATTGGGATTGACAAAATGGAGAGAATAGCATAGGAGCAAGATCAGTCAGGCAAAGGCAACTTAAACTGACACTACTCTTAAACAATTAGATTTGCTTTCCAACAATCTGTTGCTGGCATGACTGAGACAGAGAGATGTCATGCTCTTCTGGGGAAACACGAGGTCTCAGAATGACAGCAGGGAAGCAGAAAACAGGGTTTTTCCTGGGAAGTGAAGGTTTTGCCTCCACTGATTTCTATCAGTCATTGACTGCTATCCAGTAGCTCTGTTAATAGGTTATATCTTCATCACATTACAGATCATATGATGTTATATTTACCTTCTTAATGAAAGGTGTAGTATTTATCCCAAAGGAAATGCTGGTAGAAATATCTCCATTGATTCTTGTTCATTAGGTTTGTTATTTGTCTGATTATTCCTGTATTAATATGTGGTTTCTTCAAACTCTTTAGTGTCTTATCAAGTATCTGAAAGGTTCTTCTATAAAAATTAAGTAACAGGGATAACAGTGGAGCCAAGAATTATTCTCTTCCAGAACAATCACATGGAAGGCAAAAAATTATTGTCAATCTGCTTAAGATTTCTCTAAAAGAGAACAAAGTCAGAAAAAAGCACTTATCTTTAACAGATTTTATAACTAAATGTAGGATCTCCTCTGAGAATGAAATTAACTTTGTTCTATAAATGTTGACTGGCATTACTGATAGTTCACTTCTATATTGATTGAGTCCTGAACTTGTTTCACACACTCCTCTCTTTTTTTTTTTTTAATTTTATCCAAGACTGTTGTCAGACTACAAATACAATTTTGCAGATGACTAGAAGACTCAGATTAATAAAGTTACATTCCTTGCTGCTCTTTTGAGTCTAGGCACAAAATAATTAAAGTCTTGCATTAATAGAAAAGAATGTTTATTTAGGTAATCAAAATCCTTTGCAATTATTCAACAATTAATTTAGGGCTTCTGCCCCACCTGAAGACTTACAAATTCAGAATAGGTCATTTCCCTCTTAGCTGATGAGGAACTAGGAACACTGTTAAATGGAGCATCTGTGCCAATTGAGCCTCAGCCACACAGGAGCATCAGCAGGAAGCAGTGAGTGCTAATAACGGGAGACTTCCTGCTGTGAGAAGTTCCCCATCTACTGAACTGATCTGCTGTCTAAGGAGGTTTACTGCTGACTGAGACTTGCATTCAGGATGCTGTGGAGAGGCTACAGAGACTTGTCTAGCTCTGGGACTATTATCCCCCTGCTGCTTTTCAATGTAGGCGAGAAAGAGACCATCAGAGGAGACCTGAAAAGCTTCAAGTATGACTATATGGTTTTTGGGGTAACAGTCAATGGCATGGAGGCCCAGGTGGTGTTCTCCTTGATCATGTTAGTGAGGGGGAAGACTCTGAGGAGGACCAAATGGATCCTGATGATCAGCAATTGGTTGCACTGCTGGTGTCGACAACAGGGTTTCTGTTTCTATGACCACAGGACCCTTTTTTTTAGGTCCGACACTACTTGGTAGAGATGGGATTCACCTGGCAAAATGAAACAAAAGTATCTTTGTCAAAAGGCTGGTCAGCTGGGTAAGGAAGTCTTTTAACCAGGAATAATGGGAGAGAGATAATTAAGGATCAAATAAGGAAGTGGTAGATGGGGTTGGCAACCAAAGGGATGATGTAAACAGAAGGGATCTCTTAATCAACAAAACAGGATTGGAGTGGAATTGCCCCAAACATATAAATGTAAATAAGCAAGTGTCTTTGGGATCACATTATGATGGCAGCTCTCATGCCCTTTCTAGGAAGTCAGCATGCAGGGGCCCAGCTCTGAAATGCCTCTACACTACTGCATGCGTATGCAGCATGGAGAACAAACAGGAAGAATTAGAAATCCACTTAAGGTTAGGGGGCTACATTCTCATTGGAATCATGGAGGCTTGGTGGGATAGCTCACACAACTAGAGTGCTATGATGGATGGTTACAGGCTTTTTAGGAAGAACAGGCCAGGAAGAAGAGGAGGAGAAACAGCCTTTCTTTATTTTAGGGAGCAACTGGAATGCCTGGAGCTCTGCCTGGGGACAGGCAAGGGGCCAGCTGAGAGTTTACAGGTCAAGATTAGCAGGTAGACAATATCTATTATTGCACAATATCATTATATTGTACTGGGTGTCTGCTATAGGCTGCTTGATCAAGAAGAAGTAGATGAGACCTTCTTCAGACAGCTGGAAGAAGATTCATATTCACAGACCCAAGTCTTCAGATGGGAGTGTAACCATCCTGTTATTTGTTGGAGGGACAACACAGCAGGGCACAGTCAATCTAGAATGTTTCTGGACTGCATTGATAACAACTTCCAAACTGAAGTGACTGAGGGGCTGATGAAAATAAGCATTCTGCTGGATATCATACTTACAAACAAGGAAGAACAGTTGGAGATATGAAAGTTGGGGGCAGCCTTGACTATAGCAATCACAAGATGGTGGAGTCTGGGATCCTGCAGGGAAGGAAAAAAGCAAAAAGAAAGTTCACAGCTCTGGACTTCTGGAGGGCAGGCTTCAGCCTGTTCAGCGACCTGCTTTGAATGATCCTACAGGATACAGCTCCAGGAGACAGAGAGGTCCAAGAGAACTAGTAATATTTAAGGATCACCACCTCCAAGCTAAAGAATGATTCCCCCTGACAAACAGGAAATCAAGTAAAGGCAGCAGAAGGCCTGCATGGATGAATAAAACTTCTGACAAAACTCAAATGTAAAAAGGAAGTGTACAGGAGGTAGAAACAGAGGCAGGTGACCCAGGAGGAAAATAAAGATGTCGTCCAAGCATGTAGGGTTGCAGTTAGCAGTTAAGAGAGTTAAAGCCCACTTAGAGTTGAAACTGGCAAGAGATGTAAAAGGCAACAAAAAAAGTCTTCTACAAGTACCTAAACAACAGAAGAAAAGCTAGGAAAAATATAAGTCCACTGCTAAATGGGGCAGAGGCCCCAGTGACAAAGGATGCAGAGAAGATATTGAATACCTTTTTCACCTCAGTCTTTACTTATAAGACTGGCCTTCAGGAATCCCAACCCTCTGAGACCAGAGAGGAAGCCAAGAGCAATGATGATTTTCCCTTAATGGAGGAGAATCAAGGTAGAGAACATTTAAACAAACTGGACATTCACAAGGCCATGGGACCTAACAGGATGCACACACAAGTGCTGAGGAAGCTAACTGGTGTCATTGCAAAGTCACTCGCAATTATCTTCGAAAGGACATGGAGAACAGGAGAGATTCCCAAGGACTGGAAGAAAACAAATGTTACTCCAGCCTTCAAAAAAGGCAAGAAAGAGGATCCAGGCCAGTCAGCCTCACCTCAGTTCCTGGCGCGGTGATGGAGCAATGGTGGATACTGTTTCCAAACAGACACATGAAGAACAAGAAGACGATCAATAGTAGTCAACACGAATCTACAAAAGGGAAATCATGTTTAACTAACCCAATAGCCTTCTGCAATAAAATGACTGGCTTGGTAGATAAGGGGGGAGCAGCGGATGTTGCTTACCTTGACTTTAGTAAGGTTTTTAACAGTCTCTCATAACATCCTCAAAGACAAATTGATGAAGTAAAGGCTAGGTGTATGGGTCAGTGAATTGAAAATCAGCTAAAAGGCTGGGCTCAGAGCATGGTGCTTAGTGGCACAAAATCTAGTTGGAGGCCTGTAGCTAGCAATGTACTCTAGGACCCAGTACTGGATCCAAACCTGTTCAACCTACTTATCACTGACCTGAGTGATGGGGCTGAATGCAGTCTCAGCAAGTCTGAAGATGCTACAAAACTGAGAGGAGTGACTGACACACTAGATAGTTGCACTGCTGTTCAGATGGACCTTGACAGGCTGGAGAGATGGGCAAAGAAGAACTCCGTTCAGTTCTGTAGAGGAGGACCTGGGGTCTTGCCAGACAACAAATTGACCATGAGCCAGCAATGAAGACCTGTAGCATTCTGGGCTGCATTAGGAAGAACATTGCCAATAGATGAAGGGAGGTGATCTTTCCCTTTTACTCAGTGCTGGTGAGGCCTTATCTGTCATGCTTCCAGTTCTGGGCTCCTCGGTACATGAGAAACATGAATCTGCTGCAACAAGTCCAGCTGAGGACCAGAAAAATGACTAAGGGTCTACAGAATCTTTCATATAGGAGATATTAAGAGAGTTGGAACTGTTAGGCCTTATATTTCTTGGGACCCAAGATTTTAGTGTATTGTCCTCAGTTTCCTGTAAAACTTCTGTATAATAATAATTAATTAATAATTTCCATTTTTTACTGTTTGCTCAATATTTTCCTATTTTGTTTCTAATTAAAGCCTTTAATTTGATACAAATGAACTCCTGTTTTTGTCCTGTTTCTTAGAAGATGGTGATATCTTATCTGCAGACTTTACTTGAACTGAATAATAGTTCTTTTCTTTCAAAGAAATCTCAAAGCACAGGCTTAAGTAATTCTTGTTTTTCCATTAGGTTTCTCAAGGGAAGTTATGGTAGTTACTATTCTGTTATTTGAACTCTTTAATGTATGAGGAAGGACATTCAGAATTCTAATGAGAAAGTATACGGTATTGTATTTTCTGTATGCATTTTCATCTCTATCATAAGGGCTTATTTGTATGCAAGTTATACTACCTTTACTCAGCAGAGGTAAAACTGTGTAAGCTTTCTACTGTGGATGTAGCTATATCATAAGAAAATAATTTGTATTTGCAAAGAGTAAATTTTATCTGTTCAGAGAGGTTTCGTAATAGAGCTTTCTTCCATTTTGACTATATAAGTGCAACAAGAAAAAAGGCTCCATCGTTTTGTTTTGTTTTGTTTTAAACTGGATCTCATACAAGCTGTGGAATAGAGTACCGTACTTTTTCAGAATTAGGGTACAGTGTTCTGGGAAAGTGTTTCAGGGTGTCAGGTCTATGTATCAAACTCTGCATTTTTTTCAATGCATAGAGCTGGATCTGTATCAGATTTTAGAATATACAGTCCAAGAGTCAATGAATTACCAAGGCACAATAATTTGTAGAGTATCATGGCTTTTGAGTGTTTCTTTACTATCTGAGAATAATAATAATAAAAAAAGATAATTAAAAAAGCAGAAAACAGTGAGTGTATTACTACTCTGATATCTCAATAATTTCCGCAAAAGATAATGAATGTGCTTTACCAGCATATGGTAGAACTCATGTGACTCCTTTAATAAGTACTCATAAGCACTTATTAAAGTACACGTATCATTGATACCTGAACAAAGCCTGTATTGGACCTGACCAGTCTAGGCATATTAAAGGCTTCAGTTAATATTCGA
Source organism: Rhea pennata (assembly GCF_028389875.1). Lineage (NCBI taxonomy): Eukaryota > Metazoa > Chordata > Aves > Rheiformes > Rheidae > Rhea > Rhea pennata. The sequence goes on along the minus strand of NC_084664.1, from coordinate 121,057,589 downwards.
TGTAGATTGGGCTGTGAACAGCAGCTGTCTGGCTTATGCTCATTCTAAAGAAAAATAACACAAGGTAGATTGGTGGAAGAGACTTAAAACTGAAGACAAAATTAACTTCTCCATCTAGGATTATTAGAGAGTCTTCCCTTGGAATTCCAAGTTGGGTTAGTTTGGGAAATTTAGCTATTATTTGTTGATCATTTTATAAAAATGATCAGGAGTACTTTCTTCTCTCCTGCTTAGGAATTTTCAACTTTTTTTTTTTTTTTTTTCGTATATGGATATTATAGCTATACATGCCTTCCTCATGCCTTAATTAGGCAACTTAGAGGCCTGTTTATAAAGCTATTCTAATTGAATCTATTCAGAGACTGAAGCTAGAGCTGGAGGTGCTGCTCTTGTGGCATCTGTAACAGTCTAAAATGTTATTTCCCTATCCCACCCATTTCTCATTTGTTGGTTTTCCTTCAGAAGTTACCAGTTCCTCATATGACAGCCTAATCAAGTTCTGTCAAAAGATTGAGGCTAGGAAGAAGTTATTAAAAATATGTAAAAGTATTTTGACTGTCCTGACAGAATCTTTTTAGAGAGTAATAATATATGCACATCTGCCAGCAAAGCAGAAGGACCTCAAAGTAGGAAGCATGGAGTCTGTGTGCGATCTGGGAGAGACAACCTGAGAGCTCCACCACAGCCACAACAGTTTGCCTGACCAAGCTGATGCAGGACACAAAAACCTTCAGTGCTTTGCATTCTGCATCAGCTAAGTGTTCTTCTCCAGATGATGCTTAAAATATATATTTTAACTTTAAATGACTACTTGATCTAGAGCTTTCCTCACACCAAAGGCTTCCTGAGTTTTTCACAAGTGGAATCTACATTTTTGTGTTTTGAACTTTTCCATTCTTATTTTAATCCTATTACTGCTGTTTAAATTCCTGTTTATCACCCTTAGTGATTCTTCACCTACTTTGGATTTATACTCTCAAGATATTGAGAGACTGTTATCATGTCCCCCCACCTCATCAATGAGTTAGTCATGGTACATTATACATATTTCATCATTTAAAATCTGCATTCTTCTACTTATTCTTCTGTTTCATGATAATTTTGTACTGCGTAAAACTTCTTTAGTTTGCGGGTGTAGTTTTGGTAATAAGAAATCTGCAAAATAGTACGTATTCCAATTCTGTTTCTGAGCCACATACAACTCAATATAAGTTAAGGACAGGTTTTATACAGGATGTAAAAGACTACTAGACTATTGTATAATATGACCCTTTTCTTACACACATATATTGTCTGTTTTCTGTATTTTCCAGTCCTTTCAGGTAACAAGATAACATATTAATAATATTTTGCAGGTCTACAGAAATTTTAGAATACATTTTAGAAACATTAGATGTGTTACAGCATCTATATCATAAGTACTTGTGAGTAATTTTTTTTTCATTTTACCAAGGAACAAAACAAGGCCAATAATTATTACTTATAAAAGATGTGTATGTTTAGTTCTGCATTATAACATTGCACAGCCCTACTGTTCAGGTGTCTTCAGTCTCTGTGGCCTGAGAGAATATCTGCTGTTAGACAAAGGTGTTGTCTCAGCTTTTGAATTTCTGTGCTATAAACTGATGTAGCTCTTCTGTTAAAGAAAACAAAAATGAACCCACCAAACAAAAAAATATAAGCAGCCACTCTGGAGTCCAGGCCCTCCAAAACATTCTCTGCTTATTTACAGAGTCCAATATACAATCTCAATTCTCTGTTGTGGTTGTTTGCAAGACAAACAATGGTAATACACATTTTCAGCTTTACTTTTTTTTCCAGAAAGGAAATGAAAACCAAGTTTAACACCTACAAAATCTCTATCATTGGGACAGTTTAAATTAATCTGCCCTCTGGGGTGGACAGCATCAGGAATCTTGTCTGTATTGGTGCTGGGAGAGCTGTAAGGAAAGGAGTAAGAGTGGATCCAGAGCAATTATTACTCCACAACTGATGTGAATATTTCAGTAGCTCTGGAATAGTAGAAGGTGGGATAGAGGTATTTTTAATAGTGGAGGGAATGTAAGTGACACTTTCACTTGAAAAACCTTAGGTGTTGTGTAAGAGGTGAGAAAGAAGAGAAGT